>NC_057799.1:521176303-521339278 GCF_018294505.1 Triticum aestivum | reverse complement strand
ATCGATCGGCTTCAGTTAGCAGCAGTAGTGAAGGAATCGCTCGATCGGGTTCAGTTAACAGCCATCGATCGATCGCTCGGGTTCAGTAACGCGTAGCCTGCAGTGCAATCGCTCGGGTTCAGTTAGAGCCCAACGCCTCGCGCACACGCGCGTACGTGTATGAGAGAAATGCGCATCGCTCGGCCCCGACCTCCCACCGTAACCGGGAACTCCCTGAAATTTTCCTCCCCTCGCTTCTACCACGGTTTTTTCCATCATGGACGGCCCAAAGACTGTCATGCAGCTGCGTCTCCGGCCCACCCAGGACGAAAAGCCCATTTTCTGTCATGATTTTTTGTCATAGAAGTAGGAGCCCACCACATCTATGATGATACCGGGTTTTGTCACAATTATCGTCATAGAAGTGTCATATGTATGATAGAAAAAAATTCGTTCGGCCCAAAATGTCACGGATGTGTCTTTTTTTGTAGTGTAAGCTCCGTTAGCGAAAGAAAACAAAAGACCACTTCAAGGTACTGTAATGAACTCATTCTTTATTTATATTGGTGTTAAACCTACTGAATTCCAACTTCTCTATGGTTTATAAACTATTTTACTACCCATAGATTCATCAAAATAAGCAAACAACACACGAAAAACAGAATCTGTCAAAAACAGAACAGTCTGTAGTAATCTGTAACTAACGCAAACTTATGGAACTCCAAAAATTCTGCCAGAATAGGAAGACCTAGACAATTTTTTTATTGATCAGCAGCAATTGGAATCAATATTTTATCACATTCTGGTGATTTTTAACAATTATTTTTGTGAACAGAAAGTTTCTGGAATTTACAGCAAGATCAAATAACTATCATCCAAGAAGATCCTATAGGTTAAACTTGGCACAAACACTAATTAAAACATAAAAAGGCATCTAACCAGAGGCTAGATCAAATATTTATTCCTAAGCAGAAGCAAAAAGGCAAAAAACTAAAAATAAAATTGGGTTGCCTCCCAACAAGCGCTATCGTTTAACGCCCCTAGCTAGGCATAAAAGCAAGGATAGATCTAGGTATTGCCATCTTTGGTAGGCAATCCATAAGTGACTCTCATAATAGATTCATAAGGTAATTTTATTTTCTTTCTAGGGAAGTGTTTCATGCCTTTCTTTAATGGAAATTGGAATCTAATATTCCCTTCCTTCATATCAATAATTGCACCAATCGTTCTAAGGAAAGGTCTACCAAGAATAATAGGACATGAAGGATTGCAATTGATATCAAGAACAATAAAATCTACGGGCACATAGTTCCTATTTGCAACAATAAGAACATCATTAATTCTTCCCATAGGTTTCTTAATGGTGGAATCCGCAATGTGCAAGTTTAAAGAGCAATCATCAAATTCAAGGAAACCTAATAAATCACATAAAGTTTTTGGAATCGTGGAAACACTAGCACCCAAATCACACAAAGAATAGCATTCATGATCTTTAATTTTAATTTTAATAGTAGGTTCCCACTCATCATAAAGCTTTCTCGGGATAGAAACTTCCAACACAAGTCTTTCTTCATAAGATTGCATCAAAGCATCAATGATATGTTTGGTAAAGGCTTTATTTTGACTATAAGCATGTGGAGAATTTAGCACGGATTGCAACAAGGAAATACAATCTATCAAAGAGCAATTATCATAATTAAATTCCTTGAAATCCAAAATAGTGGGTTCATTAATATCTAGAGTTTTGACCTCTTCATTACCACTGTTATCAATTTTAGCATCAAGATCTAAAAACTCCGAATTTTTGGAACGCCTTCTAGGTAAAGGTGGATCATATTCAGTCCCATCATTATCAAGATTCATATTGCAAAACAAAGATTTAATAGGAGACACATCAATAACTTTTAGATCTTCATCTTTGTTTTCATAAAAATTAGAAGAACACATTTTCATAAAACAATCTTTCTTAGCACGCATCCTAGCGGTTCTTTCTTTGCACTCATCAATGGAAATTCTCATGGCCTTGAGAGACTCATTGATATCATGCTTAGGTGGAATAGATCTAAGTTTCAAAGAATCAACATCAAGAGAAATTCTATCAACGTTCCTAGCCAATTCATCAACTTTAAGCAATTTTTCTTCAAGCAAAGCATTGAAATTCTTTTGCGAATTCATAAATTCCTTAACACTAGTCTCAAATCAGAAGGCATCTTATTAAAAAATTCCATAAGAACTGTTCTAGGAATTACCATAATTATTAGAGGAATTACTAGGATAAGGCCTAGGATTAAAGTTTCCTCTATACGCGTTGTTACCAAAATTATTCCTACCAACCAAATTCACATCCAAAGATTCATTATTATTCTCAATCAAAGTAGACAAAGGCATATCATTAGGATCAGAAGAAACACTTTTATTAGCAAATAATTTCATAAGTTCATCCATCTGCCCACTCAAAACATTAATTTCTTCTATCGCATGCACCTTTTTACTAGTAGATCTTTTAGTGTGCCATTGAGAATAATTAACCATAATATTATCTAGGAGTTTAGTAGCTTCTCCTAAAGTGATTTCCATAAAAGTGCCTCCCGCGGCCGAATCTAAAAGATTTCTAGAAGCAAAATTCAACCCGGCATAAAAATTTTGTATGATCATCCATAAATTCAAACCATGTGTAGGACAATTACGTATCATTAATTTCATCCTCTCCCAAGCTTGTGCAACATGTTCATGATCAAGTTGCTTAAAATTCATAATATCGTTTCTAAGAGAGATGATCTTAGCGGGAGGAAAATACTTAGAGATAAAAGCATCTTTGCACTTATTCCAAGAATCAATACTATTTTTAGGCAAAGATCAAAACCAAGCTTTAGCACGATCTCTAAGCGAAAAAGGAAATAGCTTCAATTTAACAACATCATTATCCACATCTTTCTTATTTTGCATATCACACAAATCAACGAAGCTATTTAGATGGGTAGCGGCATCTTCACTAGGAAGGCCGGCGAATTGATCTTTCATGACAAGATTCAACAAAGCAGTATTGATTTTGCAAGATTCAGTATCGGTAAGAGGAACAATCGGAGTGCTAAGGAAATCATTGTTGTTGGTATTGGTGAAGTCACACAATTTAGTATTATCTTGAGCCATCGTGACAAGCAAGCAATCCAACACACGAGCAAACGAAAAGCAAGCGAAAAAGAGACGAACGAGAAAGAGAGGGCGAATAAAACGGCAAGGGTGAAGTGGGGGAGAGGAAAACGAGAGGCAAATGGCAAATAATGTAATGCGGGAGATAAGGGTTTGTGATGGGTACTTGGTATATTGACTTTTGCGTAGACTCCCCGGCAACGGCGCCAGAAATCCTTCTTGCTACCTCTTGAGCACTGCGTTGGTTTTCCCTTGAAGAGGAAAGGGTGATGCAGCAAAGTAGCATAAGTATTTCCCTCAGTTTTGAGAACCAAGGTATCAATCCAGTAGGAGGCCACGCACGAGTCCCTCGCACCTACACAAACAAATAAATCCTTGCAACCAACGCGATAAGGGGTTGTCAATCCCTTCACGGTCACTTATGAGAGTGAGATCTAATAGATATGATAAGATAATATTTTTGGTATTTTTATGATAAAGATGCAAAGTAAAATAGAAGCAAAATAAAAGGCAACTGAAATAGCTTGTTGATGGGAGATTAATATGATGGAAAATAAATCCGGGGGCCATAGGTTTCACTAGTGGCTTCTCTCAAGAGCATAAGTATTACGGTGGGTGAACAAATTACTGTTGAGCAATTGACAGAATTGAGCATAGTTATGAGAATATCTAGGTATGATCATGTATGTAGGCATCACATCCGAGACAAGTAGACCGACTCCTGCCTGCATCTACTACTATTACTCCACACATCGACCGCTATCCGGCATGCATCTAGAGTATTAAGTTCATATGAACAGAGTGACGCTTTAAGCAAGATGACATGATGTAGAGGGATAAACTCATGCAATATGATATAAACCCCATCTTGTTATCCTCGATGGCAACAATACAATACGTGCCTTGCTGCCCCTACTGTCACTGGGAAAGGACACCGCAAGATTGAACCCAAAGCTAAGCACTTATCCCATTGCAAGAAAGATCAATCTAGTAGGCCAAACCAAACTGATAATTCGAAGAGACTTGCAAAGATAACCAATCATACATAAAAGAATTCGGAGAAGATTCAAATATTGTTCATAGATAAACTTGATCATAAACCCACAATTCATCGGTCTCAACAAACACACCACAAAAGAAGATTACATCGAATAGATCTCCACGAGAGAGGGGGGAGAACATTGTATTGAGATCCAAAAAGAGAGAAGAAGCCATCTAGCTAATAACTATGGACCCAAAGGTCTGAGGTAAACTACTCACACATCATCGGAGAGGCTATGGTGTTGATGTAGAAGCCCTCCATGATCGATGCCCCCTCCGGCGGAGCTCCGGAACAAGCCCCAAGATGGGATCTCACGGGTACATAAGGTTGCGGCGGTGGAATTAGGTTTTTGGCTCCATATCTGGTAGTTTGGAGGTACGTAGGTATATATAGGAGGAAGGAGTACGTCGGTGGAGCAACAGGGGGGCCATGAGGGTGGAGGGCGCGCCTGGGGGGTAGGCGCGCCCCCCTACCTCGTGCCCTCCTGGTTGAAGTCTTGACGTAGGGTCCAAGTCCTCTGGATCACGTTCGTTCCGAAAATCACGTTCCCGAAGGTTTCATTCCGTTTGGACTCTGTTTGATATTCTCTTTCCGCGAAACTCTGAAATAGGCAAAAACAACAATTCTGGGCTGGGCCTCCGGTTAATAGGTTAGTCCCAAAAATAATATAAAAGTGTATAATAATGCCCAATAATGTCCAAAATAGAATATAATATAGCATGGAACAATAAAAAATTATAGATACGTTGGAGACATATTAGGCATCCATGCATATGTGTAGGAGAGGAATAAGGTTGGGAGAGAGACAGAGCTAGATTGTTGGAGGGGGTGGTAGTGGAGTTGCTTCTAACAAATGGTGGGATAGGCTTGCTGGACAACCGGAGGGCACGCCTGCAATATCAATAAGAGAGGGGATGGCTGCCTGTCTGTGCACGTGCATGTGAGAGACGGGTTAGGAGGCATGCACGAATGATGAGGGGGGCGATATGGCTGTGGTAAGAAGACATAACTACATAGGAAGATCAATCGTCCTTTGTCAGAGAAAGGAGATACATAACTTGTGAGGTACGTCGATCGATGGGGGGAATAGTTAAAGTCGACCTAGGTATATGTTGGGTGATTGATCGGTATACATGCATGTGTGTGTTAGAAGCAAATGAGGCACAGGGAGAAGGATAGAGAGAGAGGGATGCATCTAGGAGGTGGTGCGAGAGTCATACTATATCGAGGGGGGAGCCGTAAAGAAGGAGCTGGGAGGCCTACACACACCGTGGGTGAACAACCTAAAGTGAAAAGACGAATTTGCGCGATGGAGCTAGAGAATGCTGAGGGAGGGTGAGAGGGATGCGGGCGTGTGCATGCACGAGAGAAAGTTAGCGCTAGCTAGCTACAAAGATAAGAGGATTGTGTGGGTGTAAAAGACAAATAGAGATCATACTTCATTATAAAAAGCGAATTCGGATATTTGAAGAATTTATCATAGTGTTTTAAACCGACGCATGTGTGAATATATATAACGGTGATACACATGGTGTGGTTATGAACATGTTATACTACATATACTATATTTTATCTCTACTCTTATAAAAAACGGAGTTGTTGATGATGGTGTGCCTGCCATCCTGCAATATAGGCCGTCCGATTTATATCTGACGGATAGGAAGGAAACTATGGCAATTTTGAAAAAAGATACCCACACCCCTCTCCATATTTGCAAATTAGGCCTCCCCTTGATCATGTTGATGTTCTGTGGAACACATGGGCATCTTGCTAGTACTACGTATAATATATAGAACATTTATCATAATTTGGGCTAATGTGTGGCTTTTGCAGCTCAGGTCTAAATACTTGTCATAATGTAGGGGGCGGGGCACTATACTATGTGTGATAAACACGGTGTACATGTATGGGACATGGTTTAGATTATGAATATATAGTTAGTACATCAAATGTACTATTATTTGGAATCAACATCAAGTTTATTCAAAAAATAGAATTCGAGTTCATGTAGTACACATAGTTCATATCTATCTCTATAGTAATCATGTGGTGTGTTATTAAGGTAATACACGAATGGCAACAATCATGATTGTAGATTCTTATTGAAATAGAGAAACGAATTCAAATTCAGTTCGAATTGCAGCGGTAGTATAGACATTTGGAATGCACTAAAATGTTGGTATGAGTAGGTTACATGCATTATACAGCAAGTGGAAAAATTTAATTGGACATAACATGGATTCATACTCCCTCCTTCCATCTATATAGGGCGTAATGCGTTTTTTCAGACCGCCTTTGACTATTGACAACATTAATAGTACATGACAAGCACAATGTGAAAATTATATCATTGAAAAAACCTTTCAGAGACGAATTTAGCGGTGTGCTTTGTGTAAGTTGCATGTCATATATTATTTCTCTAATATTTGGTCAAAGTTAGCATCGAAAAACGCATGAGGCCCTATATAGATGGAAGGAGGGAGTAGCTTTGAATAGCATTTTTATAGTAAAACGGGGCAAGACTCTCTCTTTGTGTGGTGTGAATATTTTTATTTTTTTTCGTTTTCTTTTTGGTTGAGGGAAGTGCGAATTGATTTGGTACGTACAAGTACAATATTACACGTTAGGCGTGTCCCTAAAATTCAACCCGCGCCTTGTTATATCCCGAAAATTCAGATATCGTGCTCCCAGAACTGGCGCCTTCACAACCCGCGCCTTGCTATCCCGAAATTACAACGCGCGCGAAAACTCCCTCCAGCTGCCAAATCCCGACACGCGAAATCCCCCTTCTAACCCTGAGCCGAAAGGGCCGCTAGTTCAAATCGGTGGGGGGTACTTTTGTAACACACCCTACATTTTGGACAAGCACGTCCCTAAGTCATGGTTCACCCCCTCCCATCGCCTCCTTTTTGCCATTCGAAATCCCAGGCCGCCATAACCTCTCCGCTCCAGCCACAAAACCCCACCCTCCTCCGTCCGCCACCTCACCGCTGCCCAGCCGGAGCCTCTTCCCCGACGACGTCGTCCACCGCAACAGCTCGACGTCCCTCGTCCACCTCCCCGGATGAGGATCCGTCTTCCATCTCGTCGTCCCGCCGGTTCAGCCGCCCCGTCCTCCCCCTCCAAGGAGATGCTCCGACGATCGCCTCGTCTATCGCGGCTGCTCCATCCCCACAGCGCCGCCTTAACCTGCTCCACCGGAACAGCAGCATCCTCACCGACTCCTCGAACAAAGCCGAGGCCTACTCGGCGCCACCAAAGAGGTTGTACACTCATCGCATCGCACCTTCTCCTTAGCTCAACCTCCCGGCGCCGACGGTGCTCCATCCCGCACCCCCATGGAGCGGCTACCTTGAAGCCGGCGCCGTGGGCGACATCTCCACGGCGGCTCTCCCCTAGTGCGAGGCCCCTTCGGCGGCGGCGTCCATACCAGCCAGATCTGCTACTGCTGCTCCGACTCTCGCTTGCGCTGCTGCTGCTGCTCCGGCTCTCGCTCGATCGCTCGCTCGCCCAGCTGCTGCTGCTCCGGCTCTCGTTCGCTCACTCGCGCTGCTGCTGCTGCTCTCCCCTCGCTCGTGCTACTGCTCTGCTCCAATTTAGCTACACTTCAGTCACCTGAATTGAGTTTTGGGTCAGTCGATTTTCAGGGGGTGGGGGGCTCGCCGTAGTAAAGGAAGAACCACCCGCAGCGGGGACGGGGGCTCGCCGGAGAGGTACCCCACTATCTATCTTAGGGTTCAGGGTGGGGCGGGGGGCCTATAGGGCTGGTCGGGGCGGCGGCGGACCGGCGGTGGGGAGTTGTTTCGGGGCGGCGAGGCGGCGCTGGGGCCGGCGGTTCGGCCGGTGGTGGCTGGCGGCTCAGGGGGGTGCATGTTGAAGATGAACTGCAGGCCCTCCCTAAAATACATGTCAAGTGCCTCTCTGCTACCATTGCGTTCAGCTTCGACAGTAACATTCAGATTCCACGGTAAATTTCAGTTTCGACAGTTAAGTTCAGAGTCAACAGTTTTTACCTCATCTGTTGTAGTCATGTGGTTTTTGGTGATGTACATTTTACATCTATTTTACATCATCTATTGGAGATGCTATTAGAATCCCACTTGAGATTGAGATGCCTGTCTTGTGCTGCTTCAGCCTTGACGTCTTACGGCTCACCGGGGCTGCTCCAACGACAGAACGATCCATCACAACAGAGCAGTGCCCTGGACGCCGTCTACAGATTCCCCAGATCTTCCTCCACACCTCCGACAGCCACCTCTGCCTCAACTGCTTCGGCGACCAACCCAATGATGCTGAGGTGACACGGCTACGACAAAGAGGTTGTACACTTGTTGCATCACTTATTACTATACATTCATGTCGATCCATTTGGGCTATTTTGGTTCGACGGAAAAACATAGCAATAGGGAATTTTCCAATGGCACTCTACTATTCAATTATTCATGCATTTTGTTGAAAGGAATGAAGCAAAACATCCACCTGGACCTACTTTTCAAAATCCTATGCATGAAAACAAGACCAAGTGCATTAGTGGCAGAATAACATTCTAACTGTACACGCTTTCATATGGTTTCACTTTATTTTGGCCATGTTTCTTTGCATTCCTCTGCTCTTCCAATTCCTGTAAACCAAACACTCAAGTTGACAGAAATCATGTGTTTACAAATGCTCTATTTACCATGTGCATTCCTATCCTATTCCGGTGTTTTTCCTATCCCTGCGTTTTTAGAATCATGCAAGCCAAATGAGCCCTTACATAATTACTTCAGTTACAGGTAGGTGTCGAAGGGAACTTTGTGTGGTTTGTCCTGCTCCTGCCGCGATGTCGTCCACCTCAACTGAGCTGCTCCATCGAAAGAAACATCCACCAAACCAGACATCACGACTGCTGATCGTCTTTCGCCGCCTCTGATCTCCTTCCCTGCCGCCGGCACCCACCGCAACGGCATCACCATCATCGACTCAGCAGATGAACCTGAGGAGTACACGGGTCCACAAGAGAGGTCGCACTCTTTTGTTTCTGCTTATGTTATGCATTGCTTAAAATTACCTGCTACTTTATCGTCATGTTCACCTCTTGGACTCCAAGTCAGGTCCAAATTAATGTTCAAACTTGAGTTCTAAATTAGTTGTGGGGCACATATCGAGGAAGTTCTCTGTCTAATATATGGTTCACCTAGGGTATGCCTATGTTGTTCATCTTGGGTGGGAAACAAATAGTAAAGCAATCATCATCTGTCTTTTTATTAAATTAAAGCAATCATCAGCCTGCTATCATTATTTTTGGATCCATCCACTAGTTGTTACCATCACTCTAAATTTTTGCATGCTCTCCTTATATAATCTCACCATACTTTTCCGTATGCATGTCAGATATTGAACACAGTCATGCTGAACATGTAGAGAAAAAGAGAAGAGTTTTGCGCGGCAATACAATGTCACGCAAACATCGCTCCATGGTGGGTTCAATGGAAAACCCTCCCCGCCCCTCTCCAGATTGTAATCCAGAGGAAGTTATCTGTTCTCAGGCGGATTCAGACGCCGCTGACCACTCCTATTTACCCCCCAAGGTGTTTGCTCTACCTTGGCATGATGATGTTAGTCATATCATGCATATGTTGCCTTGCAGTGCCTACTTTTGACATCATATATGTCATTTGCTTAGTTTAGACATGTTCTGTAATGCCACCTATTTAGTTTCTATATCATATATGGGAATTATGCAGTCTCATGTCTTTTAGCCAGCCATAATATACGTGAAATGTGCAATGCCATCCTGTTTAACCAGGCATCATATATTTGAATGATATCTTGCCCATCCTTTTTTTCATTACATTTCCATTTGTCGACAATGTTTGTCCATTAAACTACTCTTCCTGTGAATCAGCCATTTGGGTGGGAGATTCAAAAATCTAGAGTGAAAACAAGGCCTTCAGAGCAGATAGTGCTACCTGTCGAAGCAGATCTCTTGTTGGGTCCCGATAGCTCCTCGAAGATGGATTCAGAGACAGATGACCAGTCTTATTCCCCCACCGAGGTGTATGCTCTAACTTGGCATGGTTATACTGCTCATATCATGCATATGGTGTCTTGCATTGCATAGTTTAGACATCATATACATAATATTCAACACCATGTTCTTAGTTCAGACATCATATCTAATGCCCTCTGTTTAGCATATAAATCACATATGTGAATTAAATGATGCGATCCTGATTACTTAGATAACATGTAGGTGAATTATGTCATGCGATCCTGTTTAGTTATTCATCGTATCTTTGAATTATGTTATGCTATGCTATCCAGTTTAGATAGACATCATATATGTGAAATTATGTCATGCTATCCGTTTTAGTTAAACAATATACATGTCAACTATTTCATGCCCTCTTTTTTCCACACTATCTATTGCATCTGTCTCTCATACAATGACTGTACATTCAACTATGTTCCTGTTTATCAGCTATTTGAATTGGAGCGGGTGATGCCAGCATCTAGCGGACTAAAACCACGGTCTTCAAATAAAACAGTGCTACCTCTTGGTGCAGATAGCACCCCGGTTGTACGTGCACGAGAACCAGCCCTACCACACATAACCCAAACTCTCGCAGATTGTACCCCTACTGTGATGGACAGAGAACCAGCTTCACCCAATCTAACCCCAACCCCAGCAGATAGTAACCCAATTCCTGTTGACACAGCACCATCTCCACCACAGAGCTCCCAAACAAGAGCAGTTAGTAAGGTAGCTCCAGTGCCCAAAGGGCCAGTACTACCACGGCGAACCCCAACTCCACCAGTTAGTACGCCTGTTCCTGTGGAGGAAGCACAACCAGCTAGTCGTAGTTTAGCATCTATCGCATTTGATGTTGTTAAATCGTATGTGCGTATCTTTCCATCTTGGAAATATTATACTGAAGATGAAGGAAAATGCCAGTTGCAGGTGTTTGTCCAGGAGTTATGTGTAAGTAATGTTATTCATGGCAATTTCTTTGCTTTGTCCCATACATCCTACCTCCATGATGGTTATAATACAGCAAATTTTCCCATTTTTCTCTATAGAGAAGGACCGATTTGGAAACTTGGGATGAGGTAACCAGTGCTAATACCTCTGCTATCTTCAAGAATGCTTGGTGGCAGTATTGGAATTACCTGAAGAAAACGTACTTCACCGGCAAAGAAACTCATCAAATTCCCTTACGTTCTCCTGAGACACATTTTCTGGACGATGACTGGGAACGCCTTGTTCTGTACTGGTCCCAAACCAAGAATGTGGTAAGGTCTATGAGCTCATTTTCTATTTTTAAGTACTATATTCTTGCGTCTTACTGTACTCTGTTCATGTAGAACAAGTGCCTAAACCTGAAGAACAATTGTTCTAATTTAAGATCCCATTGCTATCATAGTTCAAAAAAGCGCTAGGCGTTAATTGTGCGTTTTGCCACTGCCTTGCACTTTACTAACCAAAGCGCATGCTTATGCACAGTTATGCACAGATTAAGCGTAGTTATGCGCAATGCATTTCGTCAATGCCTAGAGCCTAGGCGCGCTTAAGCACTCGCTTAGGCGTGCCTTTTTAACTATGATTGCTACCGTGCATACTGCTTTGCTCTTGTATCACTGTATTTACTCATACAAACTTATTTTTAAATTGAAGGATCCAATCGAAACTCCAATGGCACAGCAGGTATGTTCACGCATGTTTCTTTAACAGGCTTGGTCTTATCAATAGCTCTGTTGATTTCAATTTTAATTGTGTATACAGTTGACTTCTCATATCATGCACATTACTAGCATCACAACAGAGCCAATAGTGTTGTTGTACATGTAGACCCGTGGTACCCATCTGAAATCTTGTTGTGCCGTGTAGTTTCCCACGCTTTGTATTCTTTCACTGATGCTTTGTCTTGAGCTGATATGATTTGAACCGTGTCTCTATTTTGATTTGGCAAGACAATTCAGTGACCATAGGACATAGATATATGTTTGTTTGATGCTTTTATTATGTACTAGTACTTGGCAATAGAAGACATGGTAGTTTAATCATGTCCACCTTACTAATGAACTGGTTCACCGAAATGAGTTTCAGATACTAGTACATGCTAAACCTGTTATGTGTCTGCTTGTTTCTTCTTTTAGAATGCTGACAGAATATTGGGGAAGAGTGCCTTATTAAGCAATGGTAAAGGAAGTAATGCAGATAAGGTTCAGGATAGTGACACATCCTTGTTGGTCTCCAACAAAGATGATAAAACAGCTAAGGAAGACTATCTCGAAGACAGTGAGACAACCCCAAAGTCTTGTCTTGGTTTAGTGTTCGAGTTACGGGCCACTACCGCTTGCACAAGCTATTCAAACTCACTGTCTGAATCAGTTCGGTTTCTTGAGTCTCAACTACAAGCTGAAAGACATCGATCAGCTGTGCTGCGACAAGAAGCGGAAGGACTGCGGAAGTCCCTGGAGCATTCAGATGCATACTTTCTGGTGCAACAGCAAGCGTTGGAGGATTTTAGCGCCAAACAGGACAAAGCTAATAAGCTTGCTAAGCTTATTGCCAGCATGGTGGATACCACGTTTCTTGAGCTCTTCTGAAGTTGTTTCAGTTATGCTCTTGTTTTGCTGTATCGTTTATTTGCACTGGTGGCCAATTTTGACGTCCAGTGTATGTAATATGCTGCTTTGTTCCCTATATTTGCACTGGTGGTGAACTTTGATGCCCAGTGGATGTAATATGTGTAATAGCGGTAATAGGCTAGCATCAATTGCTTGCTTATTTATTTCTTATTGTCTTGTTTTGTTATTTGCTTGTAGTCACTGCAGTTCTTTTTCTGTGTTTTTCTAGTGGCCACAATAACCTATTTTTGGAAACTAGGCCAAAATAATCATGGCAACACACGGACTGTTGTAACCATGGGCCTCCTGCGGGCCGTATGATCCATGGGCCTTCTACGGGCCGTAGGATCCATTGGCCTTCTATACGGGCCGTAGGATCCATTGGCCTTCTACGGGCCGTGCGATCCACGGGCCTTTTACGGGCCGTAGGATCCATGGGCCTTCTACGGGGCGTATCATCATTTCGCCAATCATGGGTCGTACTATTCGTGGACAATAACGGGCCGTTAATAGGTCGTATTTGATAACTCTATGAAAACAGCCCAACGGGGTTTTTTCGACATGAAAACGGCCCAACGTATTAACGGGCCACAAACGGGCCAACTGTAACCACGGGCTGAATTTGGTCCACAAGCAGAAAATGACAGTAATGGGCCGTAAGTATCCAAATGCTGGAAATGAGCCCAAGAATAAATGGGCCCTGAGAAGGCCGAAAGATAACATGGGTTGGAAATGGCCCAATAGAATAATGGGCCATTAATGGGTATAAAGTCATACACTATTCATTACGGAGCAGTTTTACCACGGGTCGTTAAGGGGCCGAGGGTTACTAAGGGCCTCATATGGGCCGAAAGACGTCATGGGCCATACATGGGCCGGAAGTTAAAACGGGCTGGAATTATATTGGACCGCCCAGATGACGCTACTGGGCCTAATTCGGATAGGCCGTAAACGGGCCCTGGGATAGCGGGCTGTAAATGGGCTATATGCGAACAGGCCGTTAACAGGCTTACCGTGGGCCGGCCCGCCACCTTTTGACCAAGTCAAACGGGCCGGCCTTTTCACAGGAATGGGCCTCTGTTGGGCTGTGCCACGTGTCGACGTATCTGTAACAGCCCCAAAATTGGGTTATCAATTTTTGAGCTGTTATTCCTTCCTGGCACTCATTTTCAATATCTTTCTCCTGAGTTTGTTGGATGACTCTGAGAATTCTTGTCATTTCCAACCATTCAAAACCTTGCTCATGTCTTTGTCACTGGGCAAGACCTCTTTTGCATCATCTCAAATCCTCTCAAACCCTAATTCCAAATTTTGGAATTTGAATGTGGCCTTTGTGATTACAAAGAAGCTATCATTTTTATTGATCTATTGATCATCCCATCTATTCCCAGAGACCCTCCTATCCTTCTAATCCTTGGATATGCAAAAATATTGCCAGCAATATTTTTGAATTATGATTTATTCCTTTTCTTGCCTTTCTGAGGAATAAAATCCAAAGGCATAGCTAGCCATCTCCTAAATTCATGAGAATTGGTGGAGTTGACATTTATGCCTAATCCAAGCTCTGGCAAAGATATTGGCCCTAATTAAATAAGGAAAATTGCATTTTCTTATTTTAAGCCAATATTGCATTCCTGCCAGTTTCCAAAGGAGCTACCATTTTTATAGCAAGGAAAATTCCCAAATAATTTGTGGAGCTTGTACCTGCTATATCTTCACCATTTCCATCCAAACCCATGTTCCACAGATCATAATTTGAGCACATGATCCAATGCAAGTTTCTGCCCTCTCTGAAATTTTTGCAAAGGAAGTGCTTTATTCCTAATTCCAATTGAGCTGCAATTTGGCAGGGTGATTAACCTTGATAAATCACCTATGGATACCAAAGATGAGCTCAATCCACTCAACCTAGCTCCCTGTGCAATTTTTCAAAGTTTCTGACCAGATGGCATCCTTGTGAAGGAAGTACCTTCATAGAGTTTTCAAATGGGATGAAACTTTTCCATCTTCTCAAGTATCTCAAATCATTAGCCTCAACCTAAATTCAGTACATTCCATTGATCTATGTGAGCAGAGGAGCCATTCTTTAATTCTGCCCAAAATTTCAGTTTGTGAAGCAAGTATATTTTATCTTGCTCCATTATGGCTGAAAATATTCCCAAGTCTTCTCCTATCCATATAACCTATCTCCCACAAATTTTGGCTCATTTCATGTAGCCAATATTTTCCTGGATTTTTTCAAAGTTCTGGTCAGATGTGATGCTTGTGAAGCAACTACCAATTTGGAAACCACATTTGGTATCATATTTTTGCAGCATCTAAATATGACCAAATCAGGAAGCTTTGCCAAGTTTTAGCCCAATCCAACACTCCTAGTGAGTGTTTCTTCCTCATTTATTTTCTGGGCCATATTTCCTAGTTGCACTGCAGCTATATTAAATACTTACCCAAATCCCTTCCAACTTTCCAGGACGGTAGTCCTTGCTAGACTAAACCTCCTAGACATCAAGTTTGCCCCTTAACCTATCTGGTTTGATCACCAAGATGTGGCCAAGTTTGCAACAGCAAACTTGTCGAGCTTGGTTCCCTCTGCTCTCTACACCTCTGCCTGTGACATCCCCTCACATTTAATGAGCCTTGGGAGGACTACGCTGTAGACATCATTTGGCACCAAGTAGACGACCCGACCGTGCATTGTCGGTAGTGACCACGGGGCATTGCCAGCCAAATCGGTGGTCTCGCCACTGTTGGCAACAGCAACGCCGCTTTGGTCAATTCCGGCTTGTCCTAGCATGTCACACGGCTCCCCCTCGATGTCCTCTTCCCTCTGGACTCCTAGCGCCCTTCATTTGCTTCCTCGACGAGCCGTCGCCGTCGCCGAACAGTTCATGTCCGTGAGCTCGTCGTCGTTTCCTCGCTCCTATCCGTTTCCCCCTCTTGTCTTCGAGCGCAGCTCGATTCCGTGACCTCCTGGCTCTTGTCTGCGTCCCCCTCGTCGCCTTGCCGCCGCTCCCCGTGGTCCTTAGCCGCGTGTGCGCGTCGCCGGCGCACGGCCACGTAGCCGTGCCGCGTGTCACCTCGCCCCTCCCTCTAGAGCTCTCCCCGCAGCTATTTAAGCGCACCCTGAGCAGCGTAGCAGTCCACTACTCCTCCCCAAGCCTCTCCCCGAGCCCGGTACCCCTCTCTGACCACCACCATTGCCACGACCGGCGCCTCGGGCTCCGCTCGATTCTGGTGATGCCGCTCCCCTCTCGCCGTTCCACCTCCACCACTGCCCTCCCCAGGGTCCGGTGAGCCCCCCGTTGCCTTGTCCACCCCATTCCCCCACCGGAGCTCCCTGTTCGCCGGAGGCCGAAGCCCTGCCCCGCCGTCCACCTTGCTGCTCCTTCCCTAGTGCCCCTCGATGGCAGCTGACAACACCACGGGATGCGCCTCTCGCTCCTGAACCCATGGGTAGGTCGGCCGTCGCGAGCGGTGGCCGGACGCGCCGGCTATTGCCGTCGAGGCGAGCCCCTCCCTCTGCCCGGCGCGCGTGCGAGTGGGAGGTTGAAGACGCAGGCCAGGAGGGCCCCACCTCCGTGAGGCCCACCCGCCAGTCGCACTAGGGGTTGACCCCAGGCGCTGACGTGGATAAATGACCACGTATTCCCGTGAATGCGCTTTCCTTAAGACGAAAGCGTATTTTTCATCTTCTCCGGGCCAGAATGCGCTTTCTTATCTGGAAATCGTATTTCTGAGAAAGGCGCGTTTAGTTTTTCCTCCAAGGGCCTGTTTGCTGAAAAATTTCACCGATAAGTCCCTGAACTTCAACCCTTCGTATCTCCGCAACCGTAACACCGATTGACGTGAAACCAACGCCCACGTCTTCCTCTCGTCGAACTCTTTTTGTTGGTATCATTTTCATTATGTTTTCACACAGTGAAAATGACCACTTTGCCTTTGCCCGTAAACAGCCCCCTCCGAGAGAGAACTGTTTTCAACAAATCTTTCCGCGGTCGTTCCGCACTTTTTCCGGAGTAATCCTCGACCCCCAGCCAAGCCAACCTCTTATCATGATCCCCGAACTTGCATGTTGACTTTGCTTGCACCTCGTGTGTGTTTAGTTGCAGTAGTTTCTTGGTTGTTATGTCTGCTGCTATTTCATTCGTGCTATATGCTTTTGTTTTCTGTCTTGCATGTTTGTGCTTTCATGAAATAAGTTGACATGCTAGTTTGATGTTGTTACTGATAATATCATGCTTCTGTTTAGTTTCATGTTAGTAGTATCGATGTTATGATAATTCTGTTGCACTGCTAAGATTGCTAGTACTAGGTATTGCCATGTTTCGCATGCTATCATTGATCATTTGAAATGCTTGATGTTTTGTTACTGCATCAGTATGTTGCATGTTAGTTGTTGCATTCAGGTTAATAATGCTCGCATAATGATCGATGATGGAGAGGTTAATAATATGACTTAATAACAAACCCCCTCCGTCATCACTGGGATGTCATAGTGCCACCAAATCGGGCTTTTTCCAGTGCAGCCACATTTGCCTTGGAATGGGAAGGCCCTAACGGGTCTATTGTCATGCCTCTCGCCGGTGCCTACAACATAGGGAAGGTTATGGGCACGCGCTACCCTGATCAGGTAGGCGGACATGAACCTTGTGAGCCCGAGTTGTTTTGCGCGCTTTGTCCCTGTTTGGGACCGTTTTTGCCACGACGGTGGCCGTAAGACCTTTGGTAGGCTTGGGCCACCCAGGACTGAACCCAAAAGGGGTGTTGGTCGGAGTGGCCGGGAGAGTGTCATGGCAATAGATCGGTTTTGTGGGAACGCCGTTGGTCCACCCGAATGGGAGTGCGAGGCCATTGGTTTCGTGGTGTGGGTACAGTGCGCTACCTCTGCAGAGTGTATGTGTTAAATCTATCGATAGCCGTGTCTCATGGGCACAAGTTCGTAGTAGGTCACACTATCAGGTCTCGGTAGAAATGGAGGATAAACCTAATATAACTAACTTGATGAATAATGTGAAATAATGTGATGACTTGGACTGTGAGACAGTCGTGAGTAATCACGATGATGAGTTGGTATGATCACGAGACAAGGTCTCGATGAGTATTGAACCAATTGTGGTTCCGTTGGTGATCCGTGCATGATCATCGCTTTGTTGCGAGGCAACCCACCGGTAAGAGAGTCTGAGGGACTCGGTGCACATCTTGTTTGCATTGCATGAGTAGTATGTTGTTATTTGCATTTAAAGAACTATGGTAGAATAGTAGATGGTTGAATAAAGTTAACATGGTATGTTTGCGTCGGTTATGACTGGTAGTTTATTTTCAGCATTGTTTCATGATGCCATGCCATGCTTTGACTGAATTTATGCCATGCTTTGGTATGCCATGTTTTGATATGTTATGCTTTGCGGTAGCCCTGTTAGAAGTAAGTTTGATATGCCATTGCCATGTTTAGTTTCTGCTATGAGGTAGGCTGTTGCATATGCTTGGTTCTTGCTTTATCATCTGTTTGTTTGGGTGCTATGAATTTGGTTGTCTTGCAAGTACATTCAATGTACTGACCTGGCGTGTCATGCCAGTTTTGTAGGTCGTGCCCAAATTGTTCGCTTGATCCGTCGTGCTAGGCCGTAATCTTGCCAGTCCTGTGAGTTGTGTATCCCAGCCTAGATGAGACACTGCCAAACCAAGACTTCCGCTGCCATCCGTATAGCCTTAGGGCTATGCCAGATAATTGTATTCATCAATGATGTAATCATATACATATGTATTTGATGAGTATTATTGTACCTGGAATGCTGTATCATGGACCTGTCGTGCGTCAGGTGTTATCCTGGGCTGACGTGCGAAGGCCCCCTGCTCCATGCGGATTGGGGTGCCACGGGAGATGGTATCAAATCTGCCAGGCTGGCATAGGTTATCCTAGCTTTAGATCACCGCTACCATCAACCCATAATGACCCTAAGGGATTTGACCCATCCCTGGCATCCGGCATGGCCACTGTTAATCATCAGGTGGCGCAGTCGGGACCGACACGTCCTCACCCCGCTGTCCCCGCCTAGATATCCGTGGATTGAATAGCAAACCTATCTTTTTTGGTTGGCCGCACCGCTTTCCCTTCGCCATTAAGGGAAAGGGGCCACACCATGCGGGCATGTCCCGCATAGCTGCCTATAAAACCCCCTTTCCGCTAGCCGTATCGTTCACCCCCTCAGTCAGCCATGTCCCTACAGAGAAGCCTAGCTAGCAACACTCCAGCCATGGCTAGCACCTTCAAAGCTCCCAAGCTTTACATCCGCACCTTTGCCGTCAACCACCCTGGCTTTCCACCCCTTCTTGCTGAGATGCTCACCAAAGCCTTTGGCTGTAAGGCTAACCCCGATTACCTGGTGTTCCAATCGGCACCCATCCCTCACCTTCATCGCTTTGATGCAAGAGTGCACATCAGCCTAGGTCCCGCAGTAGATGGCCAGTCGTTGGTTTTTCAGGGTAGAGCCATGCCTACCACTGATTTAGCCATTCAGGCCGCTGCTATGGAGGCTATCCTACACCTCCGAACCAAGTTCCCGCATGTGGCAACGAGGCGGGAGTTCTGCTTTTTCCCCATTGTGGCAGAAGCAGGAATGCAGCCTTCTCCCGCTATCCAAGGAGATGACCTCGCAATCGCTCGCCTGGTGCAATATATCACTGCCCAGGGGATGATGATTTCCAAGATGCTTGCCGAGTTTAGAACCCTGGACAATGATGCGGTACGAGTTGTCAAGGAAGCTTATCGCGAGGCTCGTAAATTTGCATCTCAAGCTGTTCACCCCATGCCATCCGAACCAGTGCTACCCTCTCAGCCTGTGTTGTGGCCTAGACCCAACATCATCACCCTCGACAAGGCTCTTTTACGAATCCACCAGCAGCATTTGCTTGGATCAATTTCAGCCACACCTCTAGTAGTCGAACCCCAACCCATAGTGCTGTCAGACGATGAAGATGGAGATTGGCTCAGTCTTCATCCTCCAGGAGAGCCCCAGCAAGGCCAATCCTCTGCATGAACTCTGTTAGGCAATGAGGTGAATCTGCGAGTAGGTCAGTCAGTCTGTTCATCCTCGATAGGAGGATAGAACTATGTACCCCAGAGTGAGTAGTTTCGTTTAGCGCGTAGAGCGTTCGTGCTTTGTTGTATGCTAGTACTGTTGTAATCCGTCTGCTGTGTTCTATGTTTGTTTTCGTGCTTTTGTTTTCATGCTTGTTTTTGTTTGTCTCTCCGTCAAACAGAGATGTTTGACAGGGTTGGCAATGTGTGCTAACAAGATTTTAATCAGTAGAGCACATATACTAAAAACAACATTGGCTCATCCCGAGTCTTTCACAAAATGCTCGCTGGTGTAGGTATATGTATACCAGCAGTACATATACCCACTAGCATTAAAACACTTTAGTATGATTTTCTACTGTGTTTTGCATTGCATGTTTGTTGCATCTGTCTGTTTGCTAGTTTAGATTATACTGCATACTGCACGCACACCCGGTTCACCCACGAGTACATTTGGGCAGTACTCGGGGGAATGCAAAGTCACATATCCCTCTCTATCTGTGCACACCCCGTGTGTCAGATTTTCCAAACCCAGAGCCTCGAAGAAGCATTTCCATCTGGCCATTTCTTGTCCCTAATTCTTTTTTGTTAGCTCCAATTTCGTTTCCGGAGAAATGTTGCCAGCTTTATTTCACTCGATCCAGTACATCTACCCCGATACAGATTTCAACTCCGATTCTACCTCGGCACCTACTTTTTTCGTGGAGCAATCCGCGAAATTTTCCCTTGTATACCAGTGTGTTTCGTGAGATGGCGCCGCCACCTCACCTGCATCTGGACCCCACCACCCGGACCGTCACTGCCTAGCGTGGCGCAGCTGAGTCGCCACCCCCGCTCCACCGCAGCACGCGATTACTCTGCTGGCGCGAAGCGAGGGAGGATCAAGCGTGGCGGAGGACCACGCAGTGCACCGTCTTCTCCCGCATCTCGAGCCATCACACCTAGCCGTGCGTTTTCCCGAACCCGATCATTCCTGAAGAGTATCAGCAGGAGGATCGACGAGCCGATTAGCGTACCCAGCAGCGCCGCGAGGAACAGCCGCAGCGCCACCAAGAACACCTCCTCGCCGAAGGAGCTCGGCTCGATCTCGCCCAAACCGAAGAGGTACGTAGTAGAGCGGCATTGTGTTTGTGCCTTGGAGGAGAGCCGCGCTGCCGTCTTTTATAGGCCAACCCCGGTGTACGGTGAGCGAGGTCCAGGAGAACCGCTCGTCGCTCGACCACCAGCGTCCAGGAGGCGAATCCGTGAGCAGTGCCGACAAGGTGCTGGCCCGCGACGTGAGTGCTCGCTGCACCGGCACCGTGCACGCCACGCACTACGGCACTAGGGTCCTCATCGCCCTAGGGGATAGATGCACGCTGCGCCCAGCCGCACGCGAAGCAGCAGCACCGAAGAAGCCGTTAGCCAGATGTAGAAGAAGGAGGCTGCCAGTGGGCCCTGGACCCATGTGTCAGCAGGTGAATCTGCTGTTCACTAGGGTGCATGTAGCAAATTTTTCGAGAGTCTTATCTTGAGTGACCTAGCCGTGGATTTAACCGTGTTTACCCATATCTCTCGGGGTGTACCAATTATCGGTGCCCCCAACTCGTTCGAATCCAACCAAAGGGTTAAAATTAACCCCGAGGTTTTTCCCCGGAGTGGTTACCCTTTCATTTGTGTTGTAGCCCTAGGAATCTCAAGGACGAGATTCTTTTAAGGGGGGGAGGTTTGTAACAGCCCCAAAATTGGGTTATCAATTTTTGAGCTGTTATTCCTTCCTAGCACTCATTTTCAAAATCTTTCTCCTGAGTTTGTTGGATGACTCTGAGAATTCTTGTCATTTCCAACCATTCAAAACCTTGCTCATGTCTTTGTCAGTGGGCAAGATCTCTTTTGCATCATCTCAAATCCTCTCAAACCCTAATTCCAATTTTTGGAATTTGAATGTGGCCTTTGTGATTACAAAGAAGCCATCATTTTTCTTGATCAATTGATCATCCCATCTATTCCCAGAGACCCTCCTATCCTTCTAATCCTTGGATATGCAAAAATATTGCCAAGTCCCATGTAATATTTTTGAACTATGATTTATTCCTTTTCTTGCCTTTTTGAGGAATAAAATCCAAAGGCATAGCTAGCCATCTCCTAAATTCATGAGAATTGGTGGAGTTGATATTTATGCCTAATCCAAGCTCTGGCAAAGATATTGGCCCTAATTAAATAAGGAAAATTGCATTTTCTTATTTTAAGCCAATATTGCATTCCTGCCAGTTTCCAAAGGAGCTACCATTTTTATAGCAAGGAAAATTCCCAAATAATTTGTGGAGCTTGTACGTGCTATATCTTCACCATTTCCATCCAAACCCATGTTCCAAAGATCATAATTTGAGCACATGATCCAATGCAAGTTTCTGCCCTCTCTGAATTTTTTGCAAAGGAAGTGCTTTATTCCTAATTCCAATTGAGCTGCAATTTGGCAGGGTGATTAACCTTGATAAATAATCTATGGATACCAAAGATGAGCTCAATCCATTCATCCTAGCTCCATGTGCAAATTTTCAAAGTTTCTGACCAGATGGCATGCTTGTGAAAGAAGTACCTTCATAGAGTTTCCAAATGGGATGAAACTTTTCCATCTTCTCAAGTATCTCAAATCATTAGCCTCAACCTAAATTCAGTACATTCCATTGATCTATGTGAGCACAGGAGCCATTCTTTGATTCTGCCCTAATTTTCAGTTTGTGAAGCAAGTATATTTTACCTTGCTCCATTATGGTTGAAAATATTCCCAAGTCTTCCCTATCCATATAACCTATCTCCCACAAATTTTGGCTCATTTCATGTAGCCAATATTTTCCTGGATTTTTTCAAAGTTTCTGGTCAGATGTGATGCTTGTGAAGCAAGTACCAATTTGGAAACCCCATTTGGTATGATCTTTTTGCAGCATCTAAATATGACCAAATCAGGAAGCTTTGCCATGTTTTAGCCCAATCCAACACTCCTAGTGAGTGTTTCTTCCTCATTTCTTTTCTGGGCCATATTTCCTAGTTGCACTGCAGCTATGTTAAATACTTACCCAAATCCCTTCCAACTTTCCAGGACCGTAGTCCTTGGTAGACTAAACCTCCTAGACATCAAGTTTGCCTCTTAACCTCTCTGGTTTGATCACCAAGATGTGGCGAAGTTTGCAACAGCAAACTTGTCGAGCTTGGTTCCCTCTGCTCTCTACACCTCTGCCTGTGACATCCCCTCACATTTAATGAGCCTTGGGAGGACTACGTTGTAGACATCATTTGGCACCAAGTAGACGACCCGAGCGTGCATTGTCGGTGGTGACCACGGGGCATTGCCAGCCAAATCGGTTGTCTCGCCACTGCTGGCAATAGCAACGACGCTCCGGTCAATTCCGGATTGTCCTAGCATGTCACACGGCTCCCCCTCGACGTCCTCTTCCCTCTAGACTCCTCGCCCCCTTTGTTTTCTTCCTCGACGAGTCGTCGCTGTCGCCGAACAGTCCCTATCCGTGAGCTCGTCGTCGTTTCCTCGCTCCTATCCGTTTCCCCCTCTTGTCTTCGAGCTCAGCTCGATTCCGTGACCTCCTGGCTCTTGTCCACGCCCCCCACGTCGCCTTGCCGCCGCTCCATGTGGTCCTTGGCCGCACTTGCGCGTCGCCAGTGCACGGACACGTAGCCGTGCCGCGTGTCGCCTCGCCCCTCCCTCTAGAGCTCTCCCCGCAGCTATTTAAGCGCACCCCGAGCAGCGTAGCAGTCCACTACTCCTCCCCAAGCCTCTCCCCGAGCCCGGTACCCCTCCCTGACCACCACCATTGCCACGGCTGCCGCCTCGGTCTCCGCTCGATTCCGGTGATGCCGCCCCTCTCGCCGTTCCACCTCCACCACTGCCCTCCCCAGGGTCCGGTGAGCCCCCCGTTGCCTTGCCCACCCCATTCCCCCACCGGAGCTCCCTGTTCGCCGAAGGCCGAAGCCCTGGCCCGCCATCCACCTTGCTGTTCCTTCCCTAGTGCCCCTCGACGGCAGCTGACAACACCACGGGATGCGCCTCTCGCTCCTGAACCCGTGGGTAGGTCGGCCGTCGCGAGCGGTGGCCGGACGCGCCGGCTATCGCCATCGAGGCGAGCCCCTCCATCTGCCCGGCGTGCGTGCGAGCGGGAGGTTGAAGACGCAGGCCAGGCGGGCCCCATCTCCGCGAGGCCCACCCGTCAGTCGCACTAGGGATTGACCCCAGGCGCCGACGTGGATAAGTGACCACGTATTCCCGAGAATGCGCTTTCCCTAAGCCGAAAGCGTATTCTTCCTCTTCTCCGGGCCAGAATGCGCTTTCCTCTCTGGAAAGCATATTTCTGAGAAAGGCGCGTTCAGTTTTTCCTCCAGGGGCCTGTTTGCTGAAAAAATTCACCGATAGGTCCCTGAACTTCAACCCTTCGTATCTCCGCAACCGTAACTCCGATTGAGGTGAAACCGACGCTCACGTCTTTGTCTCGTCGAGCTCTTTTTGTTGGTATCATTTTCATTATGTTTTCACATAGTGAAAATGACCACTTTGCCCTTGCCCGTAAACAGCCCCCTCCGAGAGAGAATTGTTTCCGGCAAATCTTTCCGTGATCGTTCCGCACTTTTTCCGGAGTAATCCTCGACCCCCAGGCAAGCCAACCTCTTATCATGAGCCCCGAACTTGCATGTTCACTTTGCTTGCACCTCGTGTGTGTGTTTAGTTGCAGTAGTTTCTTGGTTGTTCCGTCTGCTGCTATTTCATTCGTGCTATATGCTTTTGTTTTCTGTCTTGCATGTTTGTGCTTCCATGAAATAAGTTGACATGCTAGTTTGATGTTGTTACTAATAATATCATGCTTGGGTTTAGTTTCATGTTAGTAGTATCGATGTTATGATAATTCTGTTGCACTGCTTAGATTGCTAGTACTTGGTATTGCCATGTTTCGCATGCTATCATTGTTCATTTGAAATGCTTGATGTTTTGTTACTGCATCAGTATGTTGCATGTTAGTTGTTGCATTCATGTTAATAATGCTCGCATAATGATCGATGATGGAGAGGTTAATAATATGACTTAATAACAAACCCCCTCCGTCATCACTGGGATGTCATAGTGCCACCAAATCGGGCTTTTTCCAGTGCAGCCACATTTGCCTTGGAATGGGAAGGCCCTAACGGGTCTATTGTCATGCCTCTCACCGGTGCCTCCAACGTAGGGAAGGTTATGGGCACGCGCTACCCTGATCAGGAAGGCGGACATGAACCTTGTGAGCCCGAGTTGTTTTGCGCGCTTTGTCCCCGTTTGGGACCGTTTTTGCCACGACGGTGGCCGTAAGACCTTTGGTAGGCATGGGCCACCCAGGGCTAAACCCAAAAGGGGTGTTGGTCGGAGTGGCCGGGAGAGTGTCATGGCAATAGATCGGTTTTGTCGGAACACCGTTGGTCCACCCAAATGGGAGTGCGAGGCCATGCGTTTCGTGGTGTGGGTACAGTGCGCTACCTCTGCAGAGTGTATGTGTTAAATCTATCGATAGCCGCGTCCTCGGTCATGGGCACAAGTTCGTAGTAGGTCACACTATCAGGTCTCAGTAGAAATGGAGGATAAACCTAATATAACTAAGTTGATGAATAATGTGAAATAATGTGATGACTTGGACTGTGAGACAGTCGTGAATAATCACGATGATGAGTTGCTATGATCACGAGACAAGGTCTCGGTGAGTATTGAACCAATTGTGGTTCCGTTGGTGATCCGTGCATGATCATCGCTTGGTTGTGAGGCAACCCACTGGTAAGAGAGTCTGAGGGACTCGGTGCACATCTTGTTTGCATTGCATGAGTAGTAAGTTGTTATTTGCATTTAAAGAACTATAGTAGAACAGTAGATGGTTGAATAAAGTTAACATGGTATGTTTGCGTCGGTTATGACTGGTAGTTTATTTTCAGCATAGTTTCATGATGCCATGCCATGCTTTGACTGAATTTATGCCATGCTTTGGTATGCCATGTTTTGATATGTTATGCTTTGCGGTAGCCCTGTTTGAAGTAATCTTGCCAGTCCTGTGAGTTGTGGAGCCCAGCCTAGATGAGACGCAGCCAAACCAAGACTTCCGCCGCCATTTAAATAAAATTCCGCTGCCATCCATATAGCCTTAGGGCTATGCCAGATAATTGTATTCATCAATGATGTAATCATATACACATGTATTTGATGAATATTATTGTACCTGGAATGCTGTATCATGGACCTGTCGTGCGTCAGGTGTTATCCTGGGCTGACGTGCGAAGGCCCGCTGCTCCATGCGGATCGGGGTGCCACAGTATCATAGGCGCTTTGGGTCCAATGAGTGGATGACATATGTCCCAACAGTGAGCCGACACGTGTTTCCTCCAGCCAATGATGATTTTACACGTGGAAAATCCCCACTGGTCGGGGCTGTTAACGGGTTATCGGATCCAAAACCGGACCCGATAGCTTAACGGCGTTCCGTTACGGTGGATGCCACATGTCGGTCACCCTTGACAAAAGCACTTCTGTGACATGCGATTTATCGTCATGGAAGTGGACACTTCCGTGATGATAATTTTGGTAATGTCATGGAACACTTCTACTATAGCACAGGTATGACTATCTTGATTCTGTCATAAATTTGTCATGGATGTACATGCATGATAAAAAACGTGACCTACTGTGACAAACACGTATCATCACGGAAGTGTCTTTTTTTGTAGTGTACTACCGATCCTCGTAGGTCAACCAGAGTAAGATCCGCACCAGAGTGGTACGGTAATCCTGTTCTGGAGGTCATGTTACTCGACCATGACGAACCTACGAACTATGAGGAAACGATGATGAGCCCAGATTCCGCAAAATGGCTTGAGGCCGTGAAATCTGAGATGGGATCCATGTATGAGAACAAAGTGTGGACTTTGGTTGACTTTCCCGATGATCGGCAATCCATCGAGAATAAATGGATCTTCAAGAAGAAGACTGACGCTGACGGTAATGTTACTGTCTACAAAGCTCGACTTGTTGCGAAAGGTTTTCGACAAGTTCAAGGAGTTGAATACGATGAGACTTTCTCACCCGTAGAGATGCTTAAGTCCGTCCGAATCATGTTAGCAATTTCCGCATTTTATGATTATGAAATTTGGCAAATGGATGTAAAGACTGCATTCCTGAATGGATTTCTGGAAGAAGAGTTGTATATGATGCAACTTGAAGGTTTTATCGATCCAAACGTTGCTAACAAAGTGTGCAAGCTCCAGCGATCCATTTATGGACTGGTGCAAGCATCCGGAGTTGGAATAAATGCTTTGATAGTGTTATCAAAGCATATGGTTTTATACAGACTTTTGGAGAAGCCTGTATTTACAATAAAGTGAGTGGGAGCTCTGTAGCATTTCTAATATTATATGTGGATGACATATTGTTGATTGGAAATGATATAGAATTTCTGGATAGCATCAAAGGATACTTGAATAAGAGTTTTTCAATGAAATACCTCGGTGAAGCTGCTTATATATTGGGCATCAAGATCTATAGAGATAGATCAAGACGCTTAATTGGACTTTCACAAAGCACATACCTTGATAAATTTTTGAAGAAGTTCAAAATGGATCAAGCAAAGAAAGGGTTCTTGCCTGTACTACAAGGTGTGAAGTTGAGTAAGACTCAATGCCCGACCACTGCAGAAGATAGAGAGAAAATGAAAAGTGTTCCCTATGCTTCAGCCATAGGCTCTATCATGTATGCAATGCTGTGTACCAGACCTGATGTGTGCCTTGCTATTAGTTTAGCAGGGAGGTACCAAAGTCATCCAGGAGTGGATCACTGGACAGCGGTCAAGAACATCCCGAAATACCTAAAAAGGACTAAGGATATGTTTCTCGTTTATGAAGGTGACAAAGAGCTCGTCGTAAATGGTTACGTTGATGCAAGCTTTGACACTGATCCAGATGACTCTAAGTCACAAACAGGATATGTATTTATATTGAACGGTGGAGCTGTCAGTTGGAGCAGTTCTAAACAAAGCGTTGTGGCGGGATCTACGTGTGAAGCGGAGTAGATAGCTACTTCGGAAGCAGCAAATGAAGGAGACTGGATGAAGGATTTCATATCCGATCTAGGTGTCATACCTAGTGCATCGGGTCCAATGAAAATCTTTTGTGACAATACTGGTGCAATTGCCTTGGCAAAGGAATCCAGATTTCACAAGAGAACCAAGCACACCAAGAGACACTTCAATTCCATCCGCGATCAAGTCAAGGAGGGGGACATAGAGATACATGATCAGCAAGATACATACGGATCTGAATGTTGCAGACCCGTTGACTAAGCCTCTCTCATGAGGAAAACATGATCAGCACCAAGACTCCATGGGTGTTAGAATCATTACTATGTAATCTAGATTATTGACTCTAGTGAAAGTGGGAGACTGGAGGAAATATGCCCTAGAGGCAATAATAAAGTTGTTATTTATATTTCCATATATGATGATAAATGTTTATTATTCATTCTAGAATTGTATTAACCGGAAACTTAGTACATGTGTGAATACATAGACAAACAGAGTGTCGCTAGTATGCCTCTACTAGACTAGCTCGTTGAATCAAAGATGGTTATGTTTCCTAGCCATAGACATGAGTTTTCATTTGATTAACGGGATCACATCATTAGAGAATGATGTGATTGACCTGACCCATTCTGTTAGCTTAGCACTTGCTCGTTTAGTATATTGCTATTGCTTTATTCATGACTTATACATGTTCCTATGACTATGAGATTATGCAACTCCCGAATACCGGAGGAACACTCTGTGTGCTACCAAACGTCACAACATAACTGGGTGATTATAAAGGTGCTCTACAGGTGTCTCCGATGGTACTTGTTGAGTTGGCATAGATGAAGATTAGGATTTGTCACTCCGATTGTCAGAGAGGTATCTCTGGGCCCTCTTGGTAATGCACATCACTATAAGCCTTGCAAGCAATGTAACTAATGAGTTAGTTGCGGGATGATGCATTACGAAACGAGTAAAGAGACTTGCCGGTAACGAGATTGAACTAGGTATTGAGATACCGACGATCGAATCTCGGGCAAGTAACATACCGATGACAAAGGGAACAACGTATGTTGTTTTGCGGTTTGACCGATAAAGATCTTCGTAGAATATGTGGGAGCCAATATGAGCATCCAGGTTCCGCTATTGGTTATTGACCGGAGACGTGTCGGACGCGGCTCGCCTGACATACGGCCCACACACTGACGTGTGGGCCCGGACCCACCCTTCAGTGAGCCAACGTCAGGGGGCCGTACGTCAGGAGATCCAGCTCCAGACGTGTCTTGGTCATGTCTACATAGTTCTCAAACCCGTAGGGTCCGCACGCTTAACGTTCGGTGACGATCGGTATTATGGGTTTATGTGTTTTGATGTACCGAAGATAGTTCGGAGTCCCGGATGTGATCACGGACATGACGAGGAGTCTTGAAATGGTCGAGACATAAGGATTGATATATTGGACGGCTATATTCTGACACCAAAAGTGTTCCGGTGATTTCGGAGAAAACCGGAGTGTCGGAGGGTTACCGGAACCGCCCCGGGAGAACTAATGGGCCACATGGGCCTTAGTGGAGAGAGAGAGGGCCGGTCAGGGAAGGCCGCACGCCCCCTCCCCCTCTTGTCCGAATTGGACTAGGGAAGGGGGGCGGCGCCCCCTTTCCTTCTCCCTCTCCTCCTTCCTTTCCCCCTCCTAGTAGGAGTAGGAAAGGGGAGTCCTACTCCTACTAGGAGGAGGACTCCTCCTCTCCTGGCGCGCCTCAAGGGCCGGTCGGCCTCCCCCTTGCTCCTTTATATACGGGGGCAGGGGGCACCCTAGAACACACAAGTTGATTTTTCCAAGCCGTGTGCGGTGCCCCCCACCACCGTATTACACCTCGGTCATATCGTTGTAGTGTTTAGGCGAAGCCCTACGACGGTAGCTTCATCATCACCGTCATCACGCCGTCGTGCTGACGAAGCTTTTCCCCGACACTCTACTGGATCGTGAGTTCATGGGACGTCACCGAGCCGAACATGTGCAGAACGCGGAGGTGCCATACCTTCGGTGCTAGGATCGGTCGGTCATGAAGACATACGACTACATCAACCGCGTTGTCATAACGCTTCCGCTTACGGTCTACGAGGGTACGTAGACAACACTCTCCCCTCTCGTTTCTATGCATCACCATGATCTTGCGTGTGCATAGATTTTTTTTTTGGAAATTACTACGTTCCCCATCAGAGGCGTCTCGCTCTCCACCATCTCCGGTGCGAGGGAGCTCCCCTCAGATATCGATGGATTGGGGAGGTCGCAAGCAGGACTGAAATACACACAGCATAATATGTTATATAGAAAACATAAAAGACCGGATATTTGTAAAGTATCCTTAGATACTTACGATGTGGCCAGGGGCTTTGCCCTGGGGCGCCTCTTGGGGATGTGTTCGGCACCCGAATCCGGACCATCCGAGAGGGTAATTTTTCCCCTCTTGGACACCCCCTCCTGCAGGTCCGTGGAGGCTACCCTTTTATTTTTCCTTCCCTTGTGGGGAGAATCACTTTCCGCCTCCTCCTCCTCTTCGTCTTCATCTCCCTCGTGGGAGGAAGGGACTTCGGTCTCTCTGGACACTGCGTCCGAAGTGCCCTTACGGCGGAGGCCGCCCTTGGCTTCCTTGCTCTTCTTCTTGGCCTTCTTCTTCGGCACCTGATAGGGCGCCGGAACCAGCATCTTCGTGAGCTGGGGTGTGGCGGGATCTTCAGGCATCGGCGACGGACACTTGATCCACTCCGCCTTCGCTATCCAGCCATGTGAGAGGGATGGAGAACCCATTATGCCTAAGGAGTTATGGACCAAAGGTATGTCTGGGAATAATACACTTACCGTAGTGGCCGGATTCTCGCTGTCAAGGCTGAGGTCTTCGGCCTTCTTCAGCCGCGTCTTCTGGGCCTTGAAGAGCAGCTTCCAGATTTCTTCGTGCGTGGTGCCGAGGAAGCGTTGCAGGGTCCGGGGACCTTCCGGATTGAACTCCCACATATGGAGGGGCCGGAGTTGGCAGGGGAGGATCCGGCGGAAGAGCATCACCTGAATCACGTCAGTGAGACTAGTGTTCTTGTTTATCATGTTTTTATGTGGTTTTGCAGCGTCAGCACTTCCGTGGTCGACCCCCAGTCCAGACCCTTGTTGGTCCACGATGCGAGCCGCATAGGGGGTCCGGATCTAAACTCAAGAGTGGCCGCCCACCTGGCGCCGCGGGGTTCGGTGATGTAGAACCACTCATGTTGCCACACATTAACAGTCTCCACGAAGGACCCTTTAGCCCAAGTGGTGTTGGGGAGTTTGCTCACCATGGCGCCACCGCAATCCGCATGCTGGCCGTCGACCACCTTCGGCTTCACATTGAAGACTTTTAGCCATAGGCCAAAGAGTGGGGGGTGCGGAGTAGCGCCTGATACGTCCATTTTGCATCATGCTTTTATATCGATATTTATTGCATTATGGGCTGTTATTACACATTATGTCACAATACTTATGCCTTTTCTCTCTTATTTTACAAGGTTTACATGAAGAGGGAGAATGCCGGCAGCTGGAATTCTGGGCTGGAAAAGGAGCAAATATTAGAGACCTATTATGCACAACTTCAAAAGTCCTAAAACTCCACGAAAGTCAGTTCTGGAATATATTAAAAATATTGGGCGAAGAAAGCACCAGAGGGGGGACACCCACTGTCCACGAGGGTGGAGGGCGCGCCCTACCCCCCTGGGCACGCCCCCCTGCCTCGTGGGCCACCTGGCAGCCCCCCGATGCCCATCTTCTGGTATAAGGTGTCTTTTGCCCTGGAAAAAAATCATAAGGAAGCTTTTGGGATGAAGCACCGCCGTCTCGAGGCGGAACCAATCTAGGGCTCTGGCGGAGCTGTTCTGCCGGGGAAACATCCCTCCGGGAGGGGGAAATCGTCACCATCGTCATCACCATCGATCCTCTCAGCGGGAGGGGGTCAATCTCCATTAACATCTTCACCAGCACCATCTCCTCTCAAACCCTAGTTCATCTCTTGTATCTGATCTTTGTCTCAAAACCTCAGATTGGTACCTGTGGGTTGCTAGTAGTGTTGATTACTCCTTGTAGTTGATGCTAGTTGGTTATTTGGTGGAAGATCATATGTTCAGATCCTTTATGCATATTAATACCCCTCTGATTATGAACATGAATATGATTTGTGAGTAATTACGTTTGTTCCTGAGGACATGGGAGAAGTCTTGTTATAAGTAGTCATGTGAATTTGGTATTCGTTCGATATTTTGATGAGATGTATGTTGTCTTTCCTCTAGTGGTGTTATGTGAACGTTGACTACATGACACTTCACCATTACTTGGGCCTAGGGGAAGGCATTGGGAAGTAATAAGTAGATGATGGGTTGCTAGAGTGACACAAGCATAAACCCTAGTTTATGTGTTGCTTCGTAAGGGGCTGATTTGGATCCACATGTTTCATGCTATGGTTAGGTTTACCTTAATTCTTCTTTCGTAGTTGTGGATGCTTGCAAGAGGGGTTAATCATAAGTGGGATGCTTGTCCAAGGAAGGGCAGTACCCAAGCACCGATCCACCCACATATCAAATTATCAAAGTAACGAATGTGAATCATATGAGCATGATGAAAACTAGCTTGACAATAATTCCCATGTGTCCTCGGGACTGCTTTCCTTTATATAAGAGTTTGTACAGGCTTGTCCTTTGCTACAGAAAGGATTGGGCCACCTTGTGTCCTTCGGGTATGATAGAGAAACTGCTAGCTAATTTTTTTACAGGAGATGGAACATTACATCCCAATATGCACCTAATCTATGTGGATGAAGTTTGTGGATTGTTTAAGCTTGCAGGTATGCCCGAGGATGTTATCAAGAAGAAGGTCTTCCCTTTATCTTTGAAGGTAAAGGCATTGACATGGTTTAGGATGTGATGATATTGGATCATGGAACTACAACCGATTGAAATTGGAATTTCATCAGAAGTTTTATCCTATGCATCTGGTTCATCGTGATTGTAATTATATATATAATTTTTGGCCTCGCGAAGGATAAAGTATCGCTCAAGCTTGGGGGAGGCCTAATTCAATGTTATATTCATGCCCCAATCATGAGTTCTCAAGAGAAATTATTATTCAAAAAATTTATGCTCGGCTTTCTCTCAATAATCGCTCCATGCTCGATACTTCTTGTACTGGCTCTTTTATGATGAAGACTATTGAATTTAGATGGGATTTATTGGAAAGAATTAAACGCAACTCTGAATATTGGGAACTCGACGAAGGTAAGGAGTCAGGTATAACACCTAAGTTTGATTGTGTTAAATCTTTTATGGATACCGATGTTTTTCGTGAATTTAGCACTAAATATGGACTTGACTCTGAGATAGTAGCTTCTTTATGTGAATCATTTGCTACTCATGTTGATCTACCTAAGGAGAAGTGGTTTAAATATCGTCCTCCCATTGAAGTAAAAGGTAGTTGAACCTGTTAAAGTTGAAGAAAAGACTATCACTTATAATGTTGATCCTATTGTTCCTACCGCTTATATTGAGAAACCACCTTTCCCTGTTAGAATAAAGGATCATGCTAAAGCTTCAACTTTGGTTCGTAAGAGTAATGCTAGAACATCTACACCCTCTGAGAAAATTAAAGTTGAACCTCGTATTGCTATGGTTAAGGATCTCTTGGTTGATAATATTGATGGGCATGTTATTTACTTCTGTAATGAAGCTGCTAGAATTGCTAGACCCGATACTAAAGGTAAACATAGACCTGTTGTTGGCATGCATGTTGTTTCTGTTAAAATAGGAGATTAGGAGATCATTGTTATCATGGCTTATGCGATATGGATGCTAGTGCGAGTGCAATACCTCATTCCTTATACGAAGAAATTATGCATGATATTGCACCTGCTAAAATAGAAGGTATTGATGTTACAATTAAGCTTGCCAACAGAGATACTATTTCACCAATTGGGATTGTTAGAGATGTTGAATTCTTGTGTGGGAAAGTTAAATATCCTACTAATTTTCTTGTTATTGGTTCCCCACAAGATGACTTTTGTCCCATTATATTTGGTAGACCCTTCTTGAATACTGTTAATGCTAGGATAGACTGCGAAAAGGATATTGTTACTGTTGGTTTAGGGGATATGTCTCATGATTTTAATTTTGCTAAATTTTGTAGACAGACCCATGATAAAGAATTTCCTAGTAAAGATGAAATTATTGGTCTTGCTTCTATTGCCGTGCCTCCTAATGATCCTTTAGAACAATATTTGCTAGACCGTGAAAATGATATGTTCATGAATGAAAGAAGGGAAATAGATGAAGTATTCTTTAAACAGGGACCTATTTTGAAACACAACTTGCATGTTGAAATTCTAGGGGATCCTCCTCCACCCAAGGGTGATCCCGTGTTTGAGCTTAAACCATTACCTGATACTCTTAAGTATGCTTATCTTGATGAGAAGAAGATATCTCCTGTCATTATTAGTGCTAACCTTTCAGAGCAGGAAGAAGAGAAATTATTGAAAACTCTAAAGAAGCATCGTCCTGCTATTGGATATATTCTTGATGATCTTAAGGGCATTAGTCCCACTCTATGCCAGCACAAAATAAAATTGGAGAAAGACGCTAAACCGGTTGTTGATCACCAACGACGGTTAGATCCTAAGATGAAAGAAGTGGTAAGAAATGAAATACTAAAGCTTCTAGAGGCAGGTATAATTTATCCTGTTGCTGATAGTCAGTGGGTAAGTCCTGTCCATTGTGTCCCTAAGAAGGGATGTGTTACTATTGTTCCTAATGATAAAGATGAATTGATCCCACAAAGAATTGTTACAGGTTATAGAATGGTAATTGATTTCCGCAAATTAAATAAAGCTACTAGAAAAGATCATTACCCGTTACCTGTTATTGATCAAATGCTAGAAAGATTATCCAAACATACACATTTTTGCTTTCTAGATGGTTATTCTGGTTTCTCTCAACTACCTGTGTCAAAAGAGGATCAAGATAAGACCACTTTTACTTGCCCTTTCGGTACCTTTGCTTATAGACGTATGCCTTTTGGTTTATGTAATGCACCTGCTACCTTTCAAAGATGTATGACTGCTATATTCTCTGACTTTTGTGAAAAGATTGTATAGGTTTTCATGGATGATTTCTCCGTGTATGGAACTTCTTTTGATGATTGCTAAAGCAACCTTGATCGAGTCTTGCAGAGATGTGAAGAAACTAATCTTGTCTTGAATTGGGAGAAGTGCCACTTTATGGTTAATGAAGGTATTGTCTTGGGGCATAAAATTTCTGAAAGAGGTATTGAAGTTGATAAAGCTAAAGTTGATGCTATTAAAAAGATGTCGTGTCCCAAGGACATCAAAGGTATAAGAAGTTTCCTTGGTCATGCCGGTTTTTATACGAGGTTCATTAAAGACTTCTCAAAAATTTCTAGGCCTCTGACTAATCTCTTACAAAAAGATGTTCCTTTTGTCTTTGATGATGATTGTGTAGAAGCATTTGAAATACTTAAGAAAGCCTTGATTTCTGCACCTATTGTTCAGCCACCTGATTGGAATTTACCCTTTGAAATTATGTGTAATGCTAGTGATTATGCTGTATGTGTTGTTCTAGGACAAAGAGTTGATAAGAAATTAAATGTTATCCGATATGCTGGTAAAACTCTAGACAGTGCCCAGAGAAAATATGCTACTACTGAAAAAGAATTTTTGGCAGTTGTATTTGCTTGTGATAAGTTCATACCTTATATTGTTGATTCTAAAGTAACTGTTCACACTGATCATGCTGCTATTAAATATCTTATGGAAAAGAAAGATGCTAAACCTAGACTTATTAGATGGGTTCTCTTGCTACAAGAATTTGATTTGCATATTATTGATAGAAAGGGAGCTGAGAACCCCGTTGTAGACAACTTGTCTAGGTTAGAGAATGTTCTTGATGACCCACTACCTATTGATGATAGATTTTCTGTTGAACAATTAGCTGTCATAAATGCTTCTCGTACTGCTCCATGGTATGCTGATTATGCTAATTACATTGTTGCTAAATTTATACCACCTAGTTTCACACACCAGCAAAATAAAAGGTTTTCTATGATTTAAGACATTACTTCTGGGATGACCCACACCTTTATAAAGAAGGAGTAGATGGTGTTATTCGACGTTGTGTACCTGAGCATGAACAGGAATAGATCCTACGCAAGTGTCACTCCGAGGCTTATGGAGGACACCACGTTGGAGATAGAACTGCACATAAGGTATTGCAATCCGGTTTTTATTGGCCTACTCTCTTCAAAGATGCCCGCAAGTATGTCTTGTCTTGCGATGAATGTCAAAGAATTGGTAATATTAGTAGACGTCAAGAAATGCCTATGAACTATTCACTTGTAATTGAACCATTTGATGGTTGGGGCTTTGATTATATGGGACTGTTTCCTTCCTCTAATGGGTATACACATATTTTAGTTGTTGTTGATTACGTTACTAAGTGGATAGAAGCTATTCCAACTAGTAGTGTTGATCATAACACCTCTATTAAGATGCTTAAAGAAGTTATCTTTCCGAGGTTCGGGGTCCCTAGATACTTAATGACTGATGGTGGTTCACATTTTATTCATGGTTCTTTTCGTAAAATGCTTGCTAAGTATGATGTTAATCACAGAATTACATCTCCATACCATCCACAGTCTAGTGGTCAAGTAGAATTGACTAATAGAGAGATTAAATTAATTTTGCAAAAGACTGTTAATAGATCTAGAAAGAATTGGTCCAAGAAACTTGATGATGCATTATGGGCCTATAGAACTGCATATAAAAATCCTATGGGTATGTCTCCATATAAAATGGTTTATGGAAAAGCATGTCACTTACCTCTCGAACTAGAACATAAGGCATATTGGGCCATTAAAGAGCTCAATTATGATTTCAAACTTGTCGGTGAGAAGAGACTATTTGACATTAGCTCACTTGATGAGTGGAGAACCCAGGCCTATGGGAATGCCAAACTGTTTAAAGAAAAAGTTAAAAGATGGCATGACAAAAGAATACAAAAGTGTGAGTTTAATGTAGGTGATTATGTTTTTTATACAACTCTCATTTAAGATTTTTTGCAGGAAAACTTCTCTCTAAATGGGAAGGTCCTTACGTTATCAGGAGGTCTATCGTTCCGGTGCCATAAAAATCAACAACTTCGAAGGCACAAATCCAAAGGTGGTGAACGGTCAAAGAATCAAACATTATATCTCAGGTAATCCCACAAATGTTGAAACCAATGTTATTGACACCGTAACCCCGGAGGAGTACATAAGGGACACTTTCCAGAACGTTTCAGACTCCGAAAAGGAATAGGTATGTGGTACGGTAAGTAAACCAACTCCAAAACAGTTCTAATAGCAATTTTTCTCTGTTACGGAATATTTAAGAAAATAGGAAAATAAGAAGTTGTCCAGGAAGGACACGAGGCATCCACGAGGGTGGAGGGCGCGCCCCCTGCCTCGTGGGCACCTCGTGTGCCCTCCGGACTCCGTTTTCTTGCACGATACTTATTTTGGTCGGTAAAAATTCATTATATAATCTCCCGAAGGTTTTGATCACCGGATCGTGGAAAAACCCTCTGTTCTCTTTTCTTGCTGTTTTCTGCGCAGTTCTGAAAATATGTCATCTCAAGATTCTGATGGATAGAGCTATGTCGCACATCTCGTTGTTGACCCAAAGACCTATGGGGACCTATCGCCTTATGGTCGAACTACGGATGACGAGGAGGATGCTCACTTGATGAGGATCGATTATTCAAGCTCGGAGGAGGAGGATGTGCCTCTACCTCAACCTGGGGATATGCACGTGAAATTTAAGAAATCAAGTCTCCCTAAGAGAGCTAACCGTTCTAAAAATCTATCTATTCCTTCTCATTTTCGGCAGAAAAGCAAAGGGGATTTATGTGACAAGATCTTGAAGCCGGAGTTGGAAGTCGATGACTTAAAGGAGGATATTGCTCTCCTCAACTACAATATGAAAAAGTTGAAGGCACAATTGTCACCACCACCATCTTCTTCACCACCTCTGAAGAAAGAGACATAAACACATGGGTATGGGCACTCCCCTTGGCAACTGGCAAGCTTGGGGGAGGTGCCCCGGTATCATATCACCATCACACTTCTATCTTTATCGTTTTTCTTAGTTCGATCCTTTTGGTTATATCTTGATCTAGTAGAATAAAGTTTAGTATGATCTAGCTTTGAGTTTTTATGTTGATCCTTATCTATGTAATCGAGTCCATGAGCTATATATAATAAAGATTAGTTTTGAGTCGAGGACTTGGTTACCTTGCTATGATCTTGAGGGAATAAAAGAAAAAAGAAAGAATAAAAAGAAATAAAGGGATCATATTGATCTTATGGAGAGTAATGACTTCACATATAAAGAGTATGATGAATAAAAGTTGTTGAGAGTTGACAAATACAGTTTTGGTCATCGTTGCAATTAATAGGAAGTAATAAAGAAAGAGAGGTTTTCACATATAAATATACTATATTGGACATCTTTTATGATTGTGAGCACTCATTAAAATATGACATGCAAAAAAGTTGATGTTGGACAAGGAAGACAACGTAATGGGTTATGTTTTCTTATATCCGAAATAAATTATATTGTCATGGATCATCCAACATGTTGAGCTTGCCTTTCCCCCTCATGCTAGCCAAATTCTTTGCACCAAGTAGAGATACTACTTGTGCTTCCAAATATCCTTAAACCCAGTTTTGCCATGAGAGTCCACCCCATATGTACCTATGGATTGAGTAAGATCCTTCAAGTAAGTTGTCATTGTTGCAAGCAATAAAAATTGCTCTCTAAATATGTATGATCTATTAGTGTGGAGAAAATAAGCTTTGTACGAGCTTGTGATATGGAAGAAATAAAAGCGACGGACTGCATAATAAAGGTCCCTATCACAAGTGGCAATATAAAGTGATGTTCTTTTGAATTAAGATTTTGTGCATCCAACCATAAAAGCACATGACAACCTCTGCTTTCCTCTGCGAAGGGCATATCTTTTATTTTTGTCTTATACCTTATACAAGAGTCATGGTGATCTTCACCTTTCCTTTTTACACTTTATCCTTTGGCAAGCGCTATGTCTTGGAAAGATCCTGATATATATATCCAATTGGATGTGGGTTTTCATAAAGCATTATTGTTGACGTTACCCTTGAGGTAAAAGGTTGGGAGGCAAAACTATAAGCCCCTATCTTTCTCTGTGTCCGATTAAAACTTCATACCCATAAGTATTGCATGAGTGTTAGCAATTGTGAAAGACTAAATGATAGTTGAGTATGTGGACTTGCTGAAAAGCTCTTATATTGACTCTTTCTAATGTTATGATAAATTGCAATTGCTTCAATGACTGAGATCATAGTTTGTTAGTTTTCAATGAAGTTTCTGATTCATACTTTACATTGTGAATAGATTGTTACTTCGGCATAAGAAATCATATGGCAATATATATATATATATATATATATATATATATATATATATGTTGTTATTCTAATAATGATCATGATGCCCTCATGTCCGTATTTTATTTTATCGACACCTCTATCTCTAAACATGTGGACATATTTTTCGATATCGGCTTCCGCTTGAGGACAAGCGAGGTCTAAGCTTGGGGGAGTTGATACGTCCATTTTGTATCATGCTTTTATATCGATGTTTATTGCATTATGGGCTGTTATTACACATTATGTCACAATACTTATGTCTTTTCTCTCTTATTTTACAAGGTTTACATGAAGAGGGAGAATGCCGGCAGCTGGAATTCTGGGCTGGAAAAGGAGCAAATATTAGAGACCTATTCTGCACAACTTCAAAAGTCCTGAAACTCCACGAAAGCCGGTTTTGGAATATATTAAAAATATTGGGCGAAGAAAGCACCAGAGGGGGGACACCCACTGTCCACGAGGGTGGAGGGCGCGCCCTACCCCCCTGGGCGCGCCCCCTGCCTCGTGGGCCACCTGGCAGCCCCCCGATGCCCATCTTCTGGTATAAGGTGTCTTTTGCCCTGGAAAAAATCATAAGGAAGATTTCGGGATGAAGCACCGCCATCTCAAGGCGGAACCAATCTAGGGCTCTGGCGGAGCTGTTCTGCCGGGGAAACATCCCTCCGGGAGGGGGAAATCGTCACCATCGTCATCACCATCGATCCTCTCAGCGGGAGGGGGTCAATCTCCATTAACATCTTCACCAGCACCATCTCCTCTCAAACCCTAGTTCATCTCTTGTATCTGATCTTTGTCTCAAAACCTCAGATTGGTACCTGTGGGTTGCTAGTAGTGTTGATTACTCCTTGTAGTTGATGCTAGTTGGTTTATTTGGTGGAAGATCATATGTTCAGATCCTTTATGCATATTAATACCCCTCTGATTATGAACATGAATATGATTTGTGAGTAATTACGTTTGTTCCTGAGGACATGGGAGAAGTCTTGTTATAAGTAGTCATGTGAATTTGGTATTCGTTCGATATTTTGATGAGATGTATGTTGTCTTTCCTCTAGTGGTGTTATGTGAACGTTGACTACATGACACTTCACCATTACTTGGGCCTAGGGGAAGGCATTGGGAAGTAATAAGTAGATGATGGGTTGCTAGAGTGACACAAGCATAAACCCTAGTTTATGTGTTGCTTCGTAAGGGGCTGATTTGGATCCACATGTTTCATGCTATGGTTAGGTTTACCTTAATTCTTCTTTCGTAGTTGTGGATGCTTGCAAGAGGGGTTAATCATAAGTGGGATGCTTGTCCAAGGAAGGGCAGTACCCAAGCACCGATCCACCCACATATCAAATTATCAAAGTAACGAACGCGAATCATATGAGCATGATGAAAACTAGCTTGACGATAATTCCCATGTGTCCTCGGGACTGCTTTCGTTTATATAAGAGTTTGTCCAGGCTTGTCCTTTGCTACAAAAAGGATTGGGCCACCTTGCTTCACCTTGTTTACTTTTGTTACTTGTTACCCGTTACGAATTACCTTATCACAAAACTATCTGTTACCGATAATTTCAGTGCTTGCAGAGAATACCTTACTGAAAACCGCTTGTCATTTCCTTCTGCTCCTCGTTGGGTTCGACACTCTTACTTATCGAAAGGACTACGATAGATCCCCTATACTTGTGGGTCATCAGCGCCTCGCGCACGATGATAAACGCCGAGATGTGGAGAAAAGAATTTGAGGCTAGATCATGGAAATCTAGCCGGTAATAGAACATGAGGCAGCGGACAAAGGGGGTGGAGAGGAAACCCTAGTCCGCGGAGGAAGTGAGGTATGAACACAACCCTTTCGCCGGGCTCCGGGGTGGGGATAACTTGCTCCTTGGCAGGGAGCCTGTGTGCGATGTCCGCAGACAGGTACCCCGCCTCCCGGAGCTCCTTGACATCCTTCTCCGTGACGGAGGAGGCCTCCCACTTGCCCTTCGAGCCAGATCCAGACATGGTTGGAGAGGTTGGTGGCGGTGGGAAAGATTAGAACTTGTCGCTGGAGCTTGAGGATGGGAAAGCAGGAGAAGGAAGAAGGCATGGGGAGAAAAAGGGATCTTTATCCACTTATATGGGCAGTAAATATCAAGCACCCCCCCTCAAGCCTTAAAACTCGCCTGTTCCCAAGGGGTCGTGCGAATGGCATGGTTGGATTACCCAAGCCCCTACTGATGAGGATCCCGCGATAAGCGGACACGATCTCTGTTTTGACAAGACGTGTCAATGGAGGCCGCGCCTCGAAACGCGAAGCGGGAGGCCATAAAACGGTTCGAAATGTTAAAGAGGCCAGACGTGGCGTTTCGTCGAAAAAGTTGTCAGTTGACAGACATTGTTTTGATTAAGTATTTTGCCTTCGTGGTTGAGGGTTGTGACCGTCATGCAGAGCCGGATACAGTTCTTTTATTCAAAAGTTTGCTTTGAAGTATTCGGGAGGAGGAACCCGCCTTGCAATGCCGAAGACAATCTGCATGCCGTAACATATCGTCATTGAAGACTGGTTCAGGGGCTACTGAGGGAGTCCTGGATTAGGGGGGTCCTCGGGTGTACGGGCTATGTGATATGGGCCGGACTGATGGGCCGTGAAGATACAAGGTAGAAGGCCTTCCCCCGTGTCCGGATGAGACTCTCCTATGTGTGGATGGCAAGATTGGCATCCGAATATGTAATTTCCTTCTTCTGCAAGCCGTCTCTATACAACCCTAGGCCCCTCCGATGTCTATATAAACCGGAGGGTTTAGTCCGTAGAGGCTATCGGAATTCATATAGGCTAGACATCTAGGGTTTGGCCATTACGATCTCGAGGTAGATCAACTCTTGTAACCCCTATACTCATCAAAGTCAATCAAGCAGGAAGTAGGGTTTTACCTCCATCGAGAGGGCCCGAACCTGGGTAAACATCGTGTTCCCAGTGTCCCTTGTTACCTTCGATTCTCAGACGCACAGTTCGGGACCCCCTACCCGAGATCAGCCGGTTTTGACACCGACAGGGTTCTGTCAATTTCCTGATGCTCAGCGGCAGTCCAAGATACTTGCACGGAAAGGAGCCAATCATGTAGTTGAGCATCTCATGAGTCATCACTTTCTGGTCTTCTGAGCATTGGATTGACATAGTGGCGCTTTTCTGGAAGTTCACCCGCAAACCAGAAGCGACCCCGAAGCTCTCTAGGATCTCCGCACAACACCGAAGCTCCACCTCTCTCGGTTTTAAAAAGATCATCACATCATCCACATAGATCGATAGGCGCTGGTGCATGCCTCGCAATGCGAGCAATTCCAGCAAACCAATTGCCGCTGCCCTCACAGACATCATGTGCAGCACTTCCATGGTGAGAATGAAAATCATAGGCGATATAGGGTCACCTTGCCGCAACCCTTTCCTTGGCAAAATCGGCATTCCAGGTGTGCCACTGATGAGAGATGAGAACTCTGGTAGAGCAGGTAGCTAGTAGGCCACATATCCAGCCAATCCACTCTGAGGTGAAACCCATGGCCAAGAGCACTTCGACCAGAAATGGACACTGAACGGAATCAAATGCCTTGGAGATGTCTAACTTTAGCATGACCGCCGGTATCTTGAGAACATGCAGCCGTCTAGCCGTGCCCTTGACCATCATGGAGTTATCATGGATGGATCGGCCGCGCATGAAGGCGCTCTGATGAATGCGAACCATTAATATGAACTGGAAGGAGGGAGCAATAAAATTCAAACAACAAGGACGACGCGTGGCTAATCCTCAACCTCAGCAGTCACCTGCGTGTGTGTTACGCATGGACTACCGCTCGCCACAGCATCCCAAACAAAACCTGCAAATCAACTGTGCATAGGAGCATGCCCATGCCCGCATGCACCTCTCGTTTCGCACATGACACAAATGATAATTGCTCCGGGGAAGAGGGGGTGGTGGGAGGGAGAATCGAGATCAATGCGCAGGCAGGCAAAACGTGAGGAACCGATCCACCGGTCGGCGCCTCGGCGGGGAGATGGTTTGGTTTTTTAGGAGTATTTCCGTAGGCGTCGGAGCCGTGTCATCACCTTGGCCTTGAGCGGTCGCGTTCCTCCAGATCAGATCAGGCGCCGCCCAAGTTAAGGCGGGCGGCTGGTGCATGCGCCACCGGGCCGTGCCAGGGCGTGCGCGTCGCCATCGCCATCGGCGGCACTCCAGAACATAAAGAGACAACATCAACCAACAGTGATGGCAGTACTCCTTTCTAATTAAGGCCGTACTACTCCATCCCTTGGTGAATGGATGGCTGCGACATGGCACTTTGCAGCGAGACTACGTTACGTTATTACGCCCACACCTGACGCCGGGGCTCACCGAACAGTAGCTCGGCACACTAGAATAGCAGATTGCCGACGGACTGTCGTCGCAACTTGCGAGCGAGCGAGAAAGAAATCGCGGGCGGATCATGCACAAGGGATCGACTCGATTCCACTCTCCGTCCATCCATCCAATCATGCAGGTGCGCAGCAGGCAAAAGGCCAGCGCGGCACGACGGCCCGGTGCCTGAACCCGCCGATCCGGAGAACTCGCTCCGTCGCGCGCGCCGGAGCCCGGCCCCGATCTGACCGGTGGTTGGGACCGTGGGGCTCATGTCTCCCGTGTCGTGTCGTGTGTGACAGACAGGTAGAGGGAGAGCGGCATCGGTGAGCTGAGCTGTCCTCACATGCCTCGCCGTTCGTACCATCCCATCCAATCCAATCCCATCCGGATAAGGACGACCCGCGACATGTAATCAGGCTGCCGAGACTCCGTGCACCAACTTGATTCCACATTTTTGTTCCGTGTTATGGCGCGCGCGCGCGGATTGTTGATCTATATGCCGGCGGCCCACCGCCTTTCTGCTCCGCCCCCGAGTACTCGTATGATTTTGTCTCGGTCTACCCGCCCCAGCATGGCCGGTCCAACTTTTCACGTGTACGTAGTACTTTCTGGAGAGGGCTACGTGTACGTGCTCACGTTCACGTACTCCGACATGCATTCGAGAGCGTTGGAGTCTCGGAGTGTGGACCGTTGAATTACGGGGAAGAGAAGAGAACGGACCAACTCCCGGGCTTCACGCTAGGCCGCTACGCATGCAGATGAGACCATGACGAGATGAATGCCCCGTGCGTGGTTCGATTTGGATATGCACAACATTCCTCTCGCGAGCCACAGTGCATCATCTGAACCCGCCATGCCGGAGTACGTAGGGGCACGTTGCCCTCGCCAGCAAAATACATCTGCCACGACGAGTACAGCGAAAGCAAGGCGAGCTCGAGGTTCCGAACAGGCGGTGGTTGAGTGATGCTCGTCATGGCTTAACAACCACTAGTTCAGTTCTACTACTAATCATTAAGCTCAAGGTACGTCGGTCCAAGCCACGAGCTTAATCAAATACTACAACTATTGATTGATTAACTCGTGACGCTGGGAACGGCCGGGGCGCAGAACGGCGGCAGCCCGGACGACCCCCACCAGCAGCCACGTAGGACGCGCGCGCCGTCCCTAGAAAGGTTGTTTGGCAGGTACGTGAACCATCATGGCGTTGGAATTTCTGGCGAGAGGGAGGACGAGGGCGGCATGGAGCGACAGGTTTGTGAATTATTTTGTGAGAAATGTGCAACTTGTGGCACGGATGAGATGGCCGGTGGTGGCGGGAGATACGAGAAGATACGCCCAGTTTGGCCGACCGTTGGCGACAGGGATGGAGATGCCGTGCCGTGCCGCGGCGTGCGCGGCCACATCACATCGCCTCACCACCGCTGGGTTGAAAACAACGGAGGTGAAATAATGGAAACGAATCATGCGTCCATCGACTAGAGAACAGTGAGAGACGGCAAATCGTCGGGGCCAAGGACCAGAAATGGGCGAGCGAGAGGATCGCGAAATCTGTCAACATACAAAGCTGAGGCTTTCACTTGCCTTTCAACAACAACAGCAGCATCAACAGGAGAGTTACCCGCTCAGTTTACATGCCTAAGAGCAACTTCAATAGGGCGGCCCATTTTGTCCGCTGCGTCTGTTTGGGCCGGCGCGGACAGAAGTGAAAGTCCAACGCGCCGACCCAAACACAAATCTCGTCCGTCTGTCGTCCGCGCCGACCCATTTTCGGCTCAAAATCGCACCTGAAATGTGTCGGCGCGGATGCGAAGCGGACGCGCCGCGCGTCTCTTCGGCGTCCACCGCGTTCCCACCTGTAGGCCACCCAACTACCGCCCGTCGTCTTATTTATGACGACCACCGACAGGGGCCCACTAGTCAGCCAGTGAAAGCGTTCTTTTTTAACCACGCGTGCAGCGGGGGTCGGCCTCATCCACTTCCGTCCACATCTGGCCCCCCACCACTCCCTTTGCTTCCTCGTCGGAGACAACAAACCCTAGCAAGCGATGGGCCTCCTCGTCCTCCCGTGCTCCTCCTCCCCCTCCTCCTCCGGTGCCGGCGTGTTTCCGCCCAGGTCGCCGGCGCCTGCACATCCCGGTGCACCAAGCGCGGTGGCACTAGGAGTACAGGTCGCCGCCGCCCGCACATCCCGGTGCACTAAGCGAGGTGGCGCTAGGAGTACAGGTCGCCGGCGCCCGCACATCCCGATGCACCAAGCGCGGTGGCACTAGGAGTACAGGCAGCCGCTGCCCTACACCCCGACGTCACGCTGCCGCACCACTGGCACCTGGATCCGCACTGGATCCCGGTGCCGGTGGTTCCACGGACTCAGCGGGCGCACGACGAGGAGGTGCGCAGGCGCCGAGGGGGAGACGAGGTGTAGCGCAGTCTGGTCAGCGCATCTGTTTTGGGTACAGAGGGCCATATGTTCGAATCCTGTCACCGCGCGGCTCACGCCGGAGCAACGACGGATGCCCGAGTACGCCGCCGACTCTCCCAACTGGAAGGCTTGGTTTACCCTTGAACACCGCGCTTGGTTGAGAAAACAAAGGATATAATTTTCCAAAGGCATTGTGTATCAGGGGAAGAACTCAAGGTTTTGAGAATACGCAGGAACGGTCGGATAATAATCCACCAAAGGATCTGGGGACCGCAAAGGAACTGATTTGAGTATATATGTTCAGCCAGAAGAAGAAATAATGCCAAGACATCGGATTATAGAAAAATCTGGATAATTCGAGACCTTAAATGCAAGGAATTATGATTTCCAAATTGGGAGATCAAAAGCAGATGCTCTGATCAAAAGACAAGTAAGTTGAATAGACTTAGAGGCACAAACGGTGGCGATTTGATTGGTCGACAACCAGCTCATGTTCAAAATGACGTCCGAGCCGGAAGGATAATTTTTAGGGAACAACTGATGATTGTGTGCATTCACACACATGTTGATCCAGCATGATCAGAATGTCGATCACAAAGTATTTTAATGAATATTGCTAGACATATGGAAGTAACCATTATGCAAGCAGGTAAAGAGGATCAAGAGCAATAGGCTACTGAGGATTTCGGAAGATCGAATGGCATTTCAAAGAATTTTGCGAAACACCTGAACAACTAGGGATGAACGAATCCCCGGTAAGTGTGAGGAATTATTCATACATGTATTCATGAGGAAAAGAAGCTGCAAGGCAGCAGACCCAAAGGATTCTCGGAATATCCGAAGTATTTCAGGGTATCTTGTAATAACAAGAACAATTGGGGATGAATGTAAGAATGACAACTGCATGTAGTTATCCATAAGGGTTGACGATGGAAGGGGAATTGCAAACGCGATGAACACATGTTCTCGGGTTAACAGCGGAGAGTGTCTTCAGGGTCCTCACGTGCAGCAGACGATCATTAGTAATAAGGGGCTCTCCGGGTGAAAGTGATAACGAGATCCTAATGTTAGAATTAGCAAAATTCATTTAACCCGAATAGGAGAGAGATCAAAGTCCCAGAGTAAGGGTCGAGGAGTAAAAGATCCTAGACCACCCAATGGCGACGTGGGCCCGTAAGACACACAACCATGTTAGTAAAAGTTTTTCAATGACTAGACTCGACTTCGGCCAAGGAGTTTGGAAGGGGGATTCCTACAGGCAGTCGGCTCTGATACCAACTTGTGACGCCCCTATTCAATCGTACACTAATCATGCACGCAGATGTGTACGATCAAGATCAGGGACTCACGGGAAGATATCACAACACAACTCTACAACATAAATAAGTCATACAAGCATCATAATACAAGCCAGGGGCCTCGAGGGCTCGAATACAAGTGCTCGATCATAGACGAGTCAGCGGAAGCAACAATATCTGAGTACAGACATAAGTTAAACAAGTTTGCCTTAAGAAGGCTAGCACAAACTGGGATACAGATCAAAAGAGGCGCAGGCCTCCTGCCTGGGATCCTCCTAACTACTCCTGGTCGTCGTCAGCGGGCTGCACGTAGTAGTAGGCACCTCCAGGGTAGTAGGAGTCGTCGTCGACGGTGGCGTCTGGCTCCTGGGCTCCAGCATCTGGTTGCGACGACCAGGTAGAAAGGAAAGGGGGGAAAGAGGGAAAAAAGCAACCGGGAGTACTCATCCAAAGTACTCGCAAGCAAGGAGCTACACTACATATGCATGGGTATATGTGTAAAGGGCCATATCGGTGGACTGAACTGCAGAATGCCAGAATAAGAGGGGGATAGCTAATCCTGTCGAAGACTGCGCTTCTGGCAGCCTTCATCTTGCAGCATGTAGAAGAGAGTAGATTGAAGTCCTCCAAGTAGCATCGCATAGCATAATCCTACACGGCGATCCCCTCCTCGTCGCCCTATTAGAGAGCGATCACCGGGTTATATCTGGCACTTGGAAGGGTGTGTTTTGTTAAGTATCCAGTTCTAGTTGTCATAAGGTCAAGGTACAACTCTGGGTCATCCTTTTACCGAGGGACACGGCTATTCGAATAGATAAACTTCCCTGCAGGGGTGCACCACATAACCCAACACGCTCGATCCCATTTGGCCGGACACACTTTTCTGGGTCATGCCCGGCCTCGGAAGATCAACACGTCGCAGCCCCACCTAGGCTCAACAGAGAGGTCAGCACGCCGGTCTAAACCCTATGGGCGCAGGGGTCTGGGCCCATCACCCATTGCACACCTGCACGTTGCGTACACGGCCGGAAGCAGACCTAGCCCCCTTAATACACGCGCGAGCTTACGGTCCAATGCGGCGCGCGCCACTCAGTCGCTGACGTCAAAAAGAGCTTCGGCTGATACCACGACGCCGAGTGCCCATAACTGTTCCCGCGTAGTTGGTTAGTGCGTATAGACCAAATGGCCAGACTCAGATCAAATATCAAGATCTCGTTAAGCGTGTTAAGTATCTGCGAACGCCAACCAGGGCCAGGCCCACCTCTCTCCTAGGTGGTCTCAACCTGCCCTGTCGCTCCGCCACAAAGTAACAGTCGGGGGCCGTCAGGAACCCAGGCCCACCTCTACCGGGATGGAGCCACCTGTCCTTTCAGCCCCCTCATCAGAATCACTTGCGGGTACTCAACGAGCTGACCCGACTTTTGTCACCACATGTGTCATGTATATAAAGTATATAGTATATACCCGTGATCACCTCCCTAGTGATCACGGCCCGATAGTATAGCATGGCAGACGGACAAGAATGTAGGGCCACTGATGGAACACTAGCATCCTATACTAAGCAGTAGGATAGCAGGTAAGGGTAACAACTGTAGCAACAATGACAGGCTATGCAGCAGAATAGGATTAACCGAAAGCAGCAACATGCTACACTCTTCTAATGCAAGCAGTATAGAGAAGAGTAGGCGATATCTGGTGATCAAGGGGGGGGGGGCTTGCCTGATTGCTCTAGCAAGAAGGAGGGGTCGTCAACAGCATAGTCGGTCGGGGCACCAGCAGCGGCGTCGGTCTCGTAGTCTACTGGAGAGAAGAGGGGGAAGAAACAATGAATACAATGCAAACAGATGCATAACGATGCATGACATGACAAAGCGTGATGCTAGGTGTGCCCAAACGCGGTAGTGGTGATACCAACGAAGGGGGGAAACATCCGGGAAAGTATTCCCGGTGTTTCGCGTTTTCGGACAGATGAACCGGAGGGGGAAAGTTGCGAGTTTGATATGTTAGGGAAGTGTGGCGGACGAACGGACTGCGTATCCGGATTCGTCTCGTCGTTCTGAGCAACTTTCATGTACAAATTTTTCCATCCGAGCTACGGTTTATTTTATATTAACTTTCAAAGTTTTAATTCATTTTCTGAAATTTCTGAAATTAATTTTATTTCGAAATAAAAGAATAAAGTACTATGGGTACACAGAGTGTCCTCAGAGAGGTGCATACGTGGCTGACAGTGGGCCCAGTTGACTGGGTCAACTGCCCAGTCAGCAGAAGCTGACTGGTGGGCCAAGCTGCTGACTCAGCAGGGTGACTAGGCCGGCCCTATCCACTGGAACAGTGACAGGGCCCAACCTGTCAGTGACAGTGGTCCTAATCTATGGGTTAATAAAAAGGACGGTTAATTAAGGGTGTGGGGCCTGACTGTTAGTGACTGTTTAGGTTAGCTAATTAGGTAGTTTAATTAACAAATAATTACTCAGCGTGTGGGGCCTAGCGGTCAGCGGCACAGAGAGAGGGGTTAGTGGCTGGGTTAGCGGTGCCACGTCATCGCGCCGGCGGCTAATCGCCGGCAACCACAACGACGGCGGCGCGCACGGGAGGTGTCGGAATCCGCCTACGGTGGCTCGTTTCGAACGCGGTTTGCACCTACGGCTTCGTGAGGTTCGCGCGCATCCAGCGATGGTGTTTGCTGGCCGTGAGATGGCCGGGTTCGATGCCAGCGACAAGGTGGAGCGACGGCGGCTTCGGGCGCGCTTGGCCATCGGCGATGCAGGGCACGGGGAGAGAAGGTAGGGGTCACGTTGGAAGACGGGGAAGGCGAGGAGCACAACGCCGTGCTCGGACGCGAGAGGTAGTGGCTTTGGCCACGGCTGCGACATGGCCGGCGGCGAGGAGCTTCGGCTCCGATGGCGTCGATGGCTACGGGCACCAAATCGAAGGGGGTAGAGAGGGGTTTCGAGAGGGAGCTCACAGTGGATGCGTAGAGCAGCTCAGCGGCCTCGGGGATGGCTCGGCCTTGCCGGAATCGATGGCGACGATCGACGGGGCCGAGGACGACGGAGATGATGCAGGGCTCGATGCAGGGAGGGTCCTAGTTCCCACGGGCGGCCTCACGCAACGTAGAGGATGACGACGGAGCAGAGGGACCGAAACCAGGAGCCGGGGAGGAGGGTAGCCACGCCGGCGAGCTTCGCCGTGTCGACGGGTGGTTCAGTGTGGCGGATCTGATGAGGGAGAAAGCGAGGGGGAAAAGGTAGGAGGGCTCTAGGGTTTCGGGGCGTCTGGGAGGGGTTGTCGTCGACCTAGTAGGCGTCGGGGTGCACCGGATGGCCGCCCCATGGCCATCGGCGCCGTGGACGGGCGCTCTGTGTCCACGGTGGTGGGGTGAACAGAGGAAGAGGAACGAGGGGGGGGGGGTTAGGTGGGCCGGCCTGGCAACTTCGGCCATTTGGGCCAAGTGGCCCAGGGGGTTTCTACCTGTTGTTTTATTTTGTTTTGTTTTTATTTATTCTTTTCTGTATTATTTTAGTTTTACTTTGCTATAGTTTAGATAAAATACAAACCTAGTTCCTAATTTAGTTTCACAAATATGTCACTGCCCCATTAGTTTGGGCAATTAAATAAATTAGCTTTTTTTATAAATTGAAAAAGGCATTTAATTATCTGTTTCTGCTACTGTTTTATTTATTTCAGAATATTTAAACATTTTGTAAAAGTGTGGTTAATTCACCAAAATAATTTATGGATTATTTTCCGCAAATCGAACATTTTAGTTTTAACTTTTGAAAACTTTTGATGTTTGCCATTAACTCAAATTCGAATTTGAATCATTTTGAACTAAAGCGAGATTAGCAACAGTAATCATGGTGACTTGGCATCATTAGTAGAAGGTCACTGTAGCTTAATTATCCGGGCGTCACAATTCTCCTCCACTACAAGAAATCTCGTCCCGAGATTTAAGAGGTGGAGTAAGGGGGAAAGATCTGGTCACGAAATTCTAACGGATCTTCTCGGTTTTGGTTGCTCTTCTCGAAGAGCTCGATCTATTACATTGATGTCTTCATTTCTATGCTTCAGGTCATCATGATGAAGTCAGCATCCTTTCTTCGGGAACTCCATCGTACTTATGAAAGAATAAAGGGGCTAGGAGAACACACCTCTGCAAGGTTGACTAACTTGTTGATAACATCGGGGAAGGTGGGGGAAAGTAACTCTCGAATTAAAAACCTTTAGAAAATATCGAGAGCAAGGTAAGAAGGTGTCATGAGAAGTTTCAAGTGGATAGGCAATCGTTCGATGCCCAATTAGAAGGTGAAAGGGTTTCAGGGCACGAGAATAAGTATTGCGTCTGGTACCAGAGTAGATCACTAGGAAGGTGGCTCGCGAATTACATATCAAGTCAAGCGCGAGGAATATCTTTGGCAACAGGGTGTACAGGAGAGTCAGGTTTTGATCCTGTGGAACTGTGGGTTATGGGCCCAATATGTGGGTTAAAAGTAGGAAGGGCGATAACGTCTTGCACGATCATGTAGGCAAGGCATGTCAGAGGATAGCCTATCAGTTATGTCGGCAACAACATCGGTACCAAGGGCGAGGAACGAAGAGAACCATTTTCCTACTCATTGAACGAGGCGGACCAATAGGCAAAGTTCTCGTCCATCGGTGGTTACTGGAATGTCATCAACATTAGAAACAGGGTCTCACTGACAGAGTTGTACACCGAGGTGCTTACAGAAGCAGTGAATTATTACTGCTTAGATTATATAGATCACAAGAAAGGTCAAACAAACCAATGGGAAGGAAAATGTGATCATTAGGTTAAACAAAACAATGGAAAGGAAAAATGTGTTTAAACACATATTTCAGGGGTATATCCTTCCTAAGGACAAGCAGAACATGATATCTATGACAAGGTATAACGTAGAAAAACCTTTTAGGAAAGGGGAGAGAAATATCATGTCATTACCCATACAAACGGTGTTAGGGGTAATTAATAAACAAAATTTTGCATTATGCTTCGAATGTTACTATTGATGATCGGAGTACCACAGACATGCTTCGAGGTAGCATTGACATGGTTTTCGAGCAAGGTCGGACTTTGCCTACTCAAAGGATTCATCAGGAACAACTTATATAATAAGTCTTACAATTTCCTCATGGAAGAATGACTAACCTTGCTAAAAAGGAAACTATAACAATAGGTCCTCCGGCCAGGTGTGCTAGGCACGACATCACCTTACCGGGTCTTATAACGACCAATGTTATAACTCTTGGAGGTATGTTCCAACCATCATATCTGACCGAGATTCAGATCTGATTGGTGTTAGGATACCTCGGACTCAGGATGCCTGAGAAGAAAAGAAAAAAAGGTGCGACAAATTGACGAGAAGACATTATAAGATTCTCGGGAAATGAACTATGGAAGCGAGTTCCGAAACAAGAGTTCATCAGTAAACCAAAGAGAGGATGAGGAGTTGGCTGATGGACTCAGCAACAATTCATCGAGAATTTCAAAGGATGGATTTCCACAATTATGTGAACAAGGAGATAATATTTGTCGGATCAAATGATATAAAGATGTATGCTGGAGGAAAACATACACAAGTAGACACTGGTTGAAAGGTGCACCCGAAATATGGGCTCAGGTAGCATGATCAATGTTAGAATGGTGATTCGATAACCAATGGTCTAAGAATGAAATGTCGACCATTAACTTCAAGGCAATAGGGTTGCTAGAAGTTTTGGATTCGCACATCATAGTTCAATTGTCGGTTTTCTGGTTAGAAACAACACGGGGACCAAGGAATGAGCGGAGATGGCAAGAAGTATCACTGGTATCAAGAATTCTTAAGAAGTGGTGAAATTCTCGCAACAACCTTGGTATATAAAATGGTATTACTTCAAGGTAGGACATAAGACAAGCTGTATAGCCAGGAACTCAAGGTACAGCCACAATGACAACACAATTTACCATGGAAAGAAGGCAAGGAAGTAGTCGATGACAACACAATTTACCAAGGGACAAGGATGGTATTTCCCATGAAGAATTCAATAGATATCTTGGAAGAGCTCGGAATATTGATGATGATCACGACACCTTTGTCGAGAGATTTCATGAAGATGTAATTGATCGGTGATGACAACAAGTCAAAGGAATGATGAAGCGAAAGGTTATTGGAACCATGGGTACGACACAAACTTGAAATCAAGCTTGTTGTTCAAGGTGAAATGGTATGAGAGGAAGATCGGCGTAAGCTTAGCTCATCATCGAAAGTTGTGCTCCGGGGTTAAGGACCAGGTAGCACAGTTAAAATTTAGCACGCTAATGATATAGCCGATCAGGCTACGAATGACTTAAATGATTATTAAACTCGTAAGCAACGAAAATTACTTAGAGTTATTGAATCGGAGTGCGGACTCGATTCACTATTCAATGTTCTCGGTTGACAAACAACCCAGAACCCATGAAGTGACAAAGACAAGGTAAGGTAGTACTTCATCAAAGTTTATAAGATGTAGTGCAATGGTAAGATATCCTCGAGATACCAGGGGTAATACTCAAAGGTAGATCATAATAGAGGTTGGGCAGGCGTATTGACCTGCAGAAGACAAGTGATTTAACTTGTCCAAGAAATGGTATTTAAAGGAGAACATGGTCAGAAACCACGATCATAAATGATCGAACCACGGATACAAGATGAACTTATAACAAGGAGGGTAATTATTTTTACGAGCAGCTTCCATGATAAGTTATACATCGTGTCCATGGGCATGAATGCAAGGTTCAAGATCGACTCCCACTTCTTCAATGTATAACCTTCCATTCACTTCTCGCCTTGATAAAGGCATTAGTGTTGAAAGTTTTACCTGGTGAAATACCAGATGAGTATGACTCGTGAAAACTTTCGAGTTCACACATATTAAGGAAGGCATAGGTTCAACCCATCAGGGTATCGTGGAAACATATACCACAAGCTTCAATAGTAAATACCACCAGCTCGAAAACAGAGCATGGTTGAGAAAACAGAGGATACAATTTTCCAAAGGCATTGTGTATCAGGGGAAGAACTCAAGGTTTTGAGAATACGCAGGAACGGTCGGATAATAATCCACCAAAGGATCTGGCGGACCGCAACGAAACTGATTTGAGTATATATGTTCAGCCAGAAGAAGAAATAATGCCAAGGCATCGGATTATAGAAAAATCTGGATAATTCGAGACCTTAAATGCAAGGAATTATGATTTCCAAATTGGGGGATCAAAAGCAGATGCTCTGATCAAAAGACAAGTAAGTTGAATAGACTTAGAGGCACAAACGGTGGCGATTTGATTGGTCGACAACCAGCTCATGTTCAAAATGACGTCCGAGCCAGAAGGATAATTTTCAGGGAATAACTGATGATTGTGTGCATTCACACACATGTTGATCCAGCATGATCAGAATGTCGATCACAAAGTATTTTATTGAATATTGCTAGACATATGGAAGTAACCATTATGCAAGCAGGTAAAGAGGATCAAGAGCAATAGGCTACTGAGGATTTCGGAAGATCGAATGGCATTTCGAAGAATTTTGCGAAACACCTGAACAACTAGGGATGAACGAATCCCCGGTAAGTGTGAGGAATTATTCATACATGTATTCATGAGGAAAAGAAGCTGCAAGGCAGCAGACCCAAAGGATTCTCGGAATATCCGAAGTATTTCAGGGTATCTTGTAATAACAAGAACAATTGGGGATGAATGTAAGAATGACAACTGCATGTAGTTATCCATAAGGGTTGACGGTGGAAGGGGAATTGCAAACGCGAGGAACACATGTTCTCGGGTTAACAGCGGAGAGTGTCTTCAGGGTCCTCACGTGCAGCAGACGATCATTAGTAATAAGGGGCTCTCCGGGTGAAAGTGATAACGAGATCCTAATGTTAGAATTAGCAAAATTCATTTAACCCGAATAGGAGAGAGATCAGAGTCCCAGAGTAAGGGTCGAGGAGTAAAAGATCCTAGACCACCCAATGGCGACGTGGGCCCGTAAGACACACAGCCATGTTAGTAAAAGTTTTTCAATGACTAGACTCAACTTCGGCCAAGGAGTTTGGAAGGGGGATTCCTACAGGCAGTCGGCTCTGATACCAACTTGTGACGCCCCTGATTCAATCGTACACTAATCATGCACGCAAATGTGTACGATCAAGATCAGGGACTCACGGGAAGATATCACAACACAACTCTACAACATAAATAAGTCATACAAGCATCATAATACAAGCCAGGGGCCTCGAGGGCTCGAATACAAGTGCTCGATCATAGACGAGTCGGCGGAAGCAACAATATGTGAGTACAGACATAAGTTAAACAAGTTTGCCTTAAGAAGGCTAGCACAAACTGGGATACAGATCGAAAGAGGCGCGGGCCTCCTGCCTGGGATCCTCCTAACTACTCCTGGTCGTCGTCAATGGGCTGCACGTAGTAGTAGGCACCTCCGGGGTAGTAGGAGTCGTCGTCGACGGTGGCGTCTGGCTCCTGGGCTCCAGCATCTGGTTGCGACGACCAGGTAGAAAGGAAAGGGGGGAAAGAGGGAAAAAAGCAATCGGGAGTACTCATCCAAAGTACTCGCAAGCAAGGAGCTACAGTACATATGCATGGGTATATGTGTAAAGGGCCATATCGGTGGACTGAACTGCAGAATGCCAGAATAAGAGGGGGATAGCTAATCCTGTCGAAGACTGCGCTTCTGGCAGCCTTCATCTTGCAGCATGTAGAAGAGAGTAGATTGAAGTCCTCCAAGCAGCATCGCATAGCATAATCCTACCCGGCGATCCCCTCCTCGTCGCCCTGTTAGAGAGCGATCACCGGGTTATATCTGGCACTTGGAAGGGTGTGTTTTGTTAAGTATCCAGTTCTAGTTGCCATAAGGTCAAGGTACAACTCTGGGTCATCCTTTTACCGAGGGACACGGCTATTCGAATAGATAAACTTCCCTGCAGGGGTGCACCACATAACCCAACACGCTCGATCCCATTTGGCCGGACACACTTTTCTGGGTCATGCCCGGCCTCGGAAGATCAACACGTCGCAGCCCCACCTAGGCTCAACAGAGAGGTCAGCACGCCAGTCTAAACCCTATGGGCGCAGGGGTCTGGGCCCATCACCCATTGCACACCTGCACGTTGCGTACGCGGCCGGAAGCAGACCTAGCCCCCTTAATACAAGCGCGAGCTTACGGTCCAATGCGGCGCGCGCCACTCAGTCGCTGACGTCAAAAAGAGCTTCGGCTGATACCACGACGCCGAGTGCCTATAACTGTTCCCGCGTAGTTGGTTAGTGCGTATAGACCAAATGGCCAGACTCTGATCAAATACCAAGATCTCGTTAAGCGTGTTATGTATCCGCGAACGCCGACCATGGCCAGGCCCACCTCTCTCCTAGGTGGTCTCAACCTGCCCTGTCGCTCCGCCACAAAGTAACAGTCGGGGGCTGTCAGGAACCCAGGCCCACCTCTACCGGGATGGAGCCACCTGTCCTTTCAGCCCCCTCATCAGAATCACTTGCGGGTACTCAACGAGCTGACCCGACTTTTGTCACCACATGTGTCATGTATATAAAGTATATAGTATATACCCGTGATCACCTCCCTAGTGATCACGGCCCGATAGTATAGCATGGCAGACGGACAAGAATGTAGGGCCACTGATGGAACACTAGCATCCTATACTAAGCAGTAGGATAGCAGGTAAGGGTAACAACTGTAGCAACAATGACAGGCTATGCAGCAGAATAGGATTAACCGAAAGCAGCAACATGCTACACTCTTCTAATGCAAGCAGTATAGAGAAGAGTAGGCGATATCTGGTGATCAAGGGGGGGGGGCTTGCCTGATTGCTCTGGCAAGAAGGAGGGGTCGTCAACAGCATAGTCGGTCGGGGCACCAGCAGCGGCGTCGGTCTCGTAGTCTACCGGAGAGAAGAGGGGGAAGAAACAATGAATACAATGCAAACAGATGCATAACGATGCATGACATGACAAAGCGTGATGCTAGGTGTGCCCAAACGCGGTAGTGGTGATACCGGCGAAGGGGGGAAACATCCGGGAAGGTATTCCCGGTGTTTCGCGTTTTCGGACAGATGAACCGGAGGGGGAAAGTTGCGAGTTCGATATGTTAGGGAGGTGTGGCGGACGAACGGACTGCGTATCCGGATTCGTCTCGTCGTTCTAAGCAACTTTCATGTACAAATTTTTTCCATCCAAGCTACGGTTTATTTTATATTAACTTTCAAAGTTTTAATTCATTTTCTGAAATTTCTGAAATTAATTTTATTTCGAAATAAAAGAATAAAGTGCAATGGGTAAACAGAGTGTACTCAGAGAGGTGCATACGTGGCTGACAGTGGGCCCAGTTGACTGGGTCAACTGCCCAGTCAGCAGAGGCTGACTGGTGGGCCAAGCTGCTGACTCAGCAGCGTGACTAGGCCGGCCCTATCCACTGGAACAGTGACAGGGCCCAACCTGTCAGTGATAGTGGTCCTAATCTATGGGTTAATAAAAAGGACGGTTAATTAAGGGTGTGGGGCCGGACTGTCAGTGACTATTTAGGTTAGCTAATTAGGTAGTTTAATTAACAAATAATTACTCGGCGCGTGGGGCCCAGCGGTCAGCGGCACAGAGAGAGGGGTTAGTGGCTGGGTTAGCGGTGCCACGTCAGCGCACCGGCGGCTAATCGCCGGCAACCACAACGACGGCGGCGCGCACGGAAGCTGTCGGAATCCGCCTACAGTGGCTCGTTTCGAACGCGGTTTGCACCTACGGCTTCGTGAGGTTCGCGTGCATCCAGCGGTGGTGTTGGCTGGCCGTGAGATGGCCGGGTTCGATGCCAGCGACAAGGTGGAGCGATGGCGGCTTCGGGCGCGCTTGGCCATCGGCGATGCAGGGCACGGGGAGAGGAGGTAGGGGTCACGTTGGAAGACGGGGAAGGCGAGGAGCACAACGCCGTGCTCGGACGCGAGAGGTAGTGGCTTTGGCCACGGCTGCGACATGCCCGGCGGCGAGGAGCTTCGGCTCCGATGGCGTCGGTGGCTACGGGCACCAAATCGAACGGGGCAGAGAGGGGTTTCGGGAGGGAGCTCACAGTGGATGCATAGAGAAGCTCAGCGGCCTCGGGGATGGCTCGGCCTTGCCAAAATCGATGGCGACGATCGACGGGGCCGAGGACGACGGAGATGATGCAGGGCTTGATGCAAGGGGGTCCTAGTTCCCACCGGCGGCCTCACACAACGTAGAGGATGACGGCGGAGCAGAGGGACCGAAACCAGGAGCCGGGGAGGAGGGTAGCCACGCCGACGAGCTTCGCCGTGTCGACGAGTGGTTCAGTGTGGCGGATCTGACGAGGGAGAAAGCGAGGGGAAAAGGTAGGAGGGCTCTAGGGTTTCGGGGCGTCTGGGAGGGGTTGTCGTCAACCTAGTAGGCGCCGGGGTGCACCGGATGGCCGCCCCGTGGCCATCGGCGCCGTGGACGGGCGCTCTGTGTCCACGGGGGTGGGGTGAACAGAGGAAGAGGAACGAGGGGGGGTTAGGTGGGCCGGCCTGGCAACTTCGGCCATTTGGGCCAAGTGGCCCACGGGGTTTCTACCTGTTGTTTTATTTTCTTTTGTTTTTATTTATTCTTTTCTGTATTATTTTAGTTTTACTTTGCTATAGTTTAGATAAAATACAAACCTAGTTCCTAATTTAGTTTCACAAATATGTCACTGCCCCATTAGTTTGGGCAATTAAATAAATTAGCCTTTTTATATATATTGAAAAAGGCATTTAATTATCTGTTTCTGCTACTATTTTATTTATTTCAGAATATTTAAACATTTTGTAAAAGTATGGTTACTTCACCAAAATAATTTATGGATTATTTTCCGCAAACCGAACATTTTAGTTTTAACTTTTGAAAACTTTTGATGTTTGCCATTAACTCAAATTCAAATTTGAAACGTTTTGAACTAAAGCGAGATTAGCAACAGTAATCATGGTGACTTAGCATCATTAGTAGAAGGTCACTGTAGCTTAATTATCCGGGCGTCACAGCGGCTCGAGGAGAACGCGCATTGGGATGGGCTGGACCAAGCCCTTGCCTTGTCGATGGCGGGGGACTCTGTCCAGACCCCGCTCTTTGTGCCGCCTCCGCCACCGCTGCCGCCCGTCGAGCCCAAGCCGGAGCCGACGCGGAAGCGCTCCCGGCCTCCACCCACTTGTCCGGAGGAGGCCTACACGTGGATGGGCCAGTATCGCGAGTGGGTGAGAGCGCATCCTATCCACTACGCCGCGACGCCGGAGCAGGAGGCGGCCCACCTTGAGTGCTGGAAGGCGCACTGGCTCCGCCAGGAGCAGGCCGACGGCGAGCGGTAGATGCGCTACGACGCGATGTTGCAACGCGACGCGGAGGCGCTCCGGCTTGAGGAGGAGGAGGAGAAGCGCGCGCAGCGAGCCGCAATGGCGCCGCCCCAGCAGACGCCGGAGGAGGCTGCCCTGGCAGCGTACCAAGCGGCGTTCGGGTGGGCTGGCCCTACTCCCGTCTTCGTCGACCTTACCGACGGCGATGGCGATGGCGACGTTGACGTCAAGGGCAAGGGCAAGGCCGGCGACGTCTAGGGCAGCGTGCGGGGCGGCGCAGACTTTTTTTATGTTTTAATTAATGTTTAATTAGGTTTAAGTGGACTTTGGCCGGCGGTTGACCAGCCACTTATGTTTAATTATTTTTATTCCTGTGAGTGTTTTTTCACGCCGGCACATTTGGGTCCGCCTTCCGTTGGGCGGTCAAGCCGACCCATTTGAGAATGCGGACGTGCATGTCCGCCTGGCCGACCCAAACGGACGAAAAGCGGACAAAGCGCGCATCCGTTTGGGTCGCCCCGTTGGAGTTGCTCTAATCATCCGTTAAGTCCACTGTCGTAAATGGTCTTGCAATAGAAGCTACTGCCAGCGGTTCTCTCCCCGCATCTCGCTTTTTATATAAAGCACACCTCAAAGTACATGTCGAATGATAAAAAATAGTGAAGAAACTCTTTTACAAAGGAGATCTTGGGATAACCAAACAAACATAAACGCACACCACTATGCCGCCGAAGGAAAACACGGGGCGGCTTGAATACATCGTCATTACACCCCCTAAGATACACCTGAATTCCTCCTCAACAAGGGAGCGGCACCCGTGGAAGGCGCAAAGTTCCACTTGACGGCTCAAACGTGTCAACGCAAGGCATTCTAGGACAATTGCGGCGAGCACAAGCCTCTAGATTCGGAATTGGGCATTGCCACTGCCAACGGCAGCGAACGAGCCCGGGCTACCCGCCACTACACCTCTCGCCACCCATGCAACCAAGATGTATAGCCACTGCCATAACCATGCTACCCGCCGGAGAGCCAACCATACGGACCGCCATCCGGGACCATCGCCCCAGCGTCCATGGTCCGAGACATCACCACTGTAAGGGCATCGTCTGCCTTAGGGTTTTGGTGATGATGACAACACACGTGTGGACTAATCGTGCGCCATAGTTTTCTCAGGTACACATTGTGTGGCGCAAGACGGTTATGATTTCCCTCTATGCGGAAAAGATCAAAGACGGAGTTTCCGACGTTTTTATTCCTTTGGTCGTAGGATATCCATACTATTAAGAGGGAATCCACATCGGAAGGTATTGGGTGGATCACTTCACGTACACGTTCTTTGCACCCACCATATACCCTCTGTTTGAGGAGAGAGAGGTTCCCGTCCTCTGTCCTGTGCAGTTCTGTCCATGGCGGCAGTACCGCTCCCTTGAGCGGTTGTACCGCTGGCCGGTAGTTCCGGTCTCACCACCGCTCCAAGTACCGCTTAGGGGTGACTCCCTTCTGTACCGGGTGCAGTGGTAGACCGGTGGTGGAACGGTAGTTCCGGTTTGTCTTGACAAACCGGTACTACCGGTGTTCAGGGCGGTAGTACCGCCTCGGACCCCACCACCCAGGGACTGCTAGCCCAGCGGTAGTTCCGGCCCAACCTCCGCTCCAACTACCGGCCTGAGGGGTTTACTTTCCATATGTGTCCCGGTAGTTGAGCGGTGGTTGTGCGGTAGTTCCGGTCTATTCCGATAAACCGGTACTACCGTGTGCGCCACCGGAAGTACCGCCCTGGTGCCCTAGCAGGGGTTTCCCGCATTCACGGGTTGTACTGGTGTCTATTGCGGAAGTACTGCTCCTATGCATTTCTGCACATAAGGGTTGGATCTGTGGGGGGCCTATTTAAGAAGGTGCTTCTCCTACATCCCACCTACCTCTTGCCTCTTTCTCTCTCCTCCATTACTTCCATTGAAGCTCGCTTGCCCGATCTCTCTCTCTCTCTAGCCACTCAAACTTGTTGATTTGCTAGGGATTGAAGGAGGAGACCTAGATCTACACTTCCACCAAAGGATATTTGATTCCCCCATACTTTCTTGTGTGGATTTTGTTACTCTTGGGTGCTTGGACGCCCTAGACGGAAGAGGTCACTTGGGAGCCACATTCCATTGTGGTGAAGCTCCGGGGTTTCGTTGGGAGCCTCCAATTAAGTTGTGGAGAGAGCCCCAACCTTGTTTGTAAAGGTCCGGTTGTCGCCTTCAAGGGCACCAATGGTGGAATCACGACATCTCGCATTGTGTGAGGGCGTGAGGAGAGTACGGTGGCCCTAGTGGCTTCTTGGGGAGCATTGTGCCTCCACACCGCTCCAACGGAGACGTACTTCCCCTCAAAAGGAAGGAACTTCGGTAACACATCCTCGTCTTCACCGGCTCCACTCTTGGTTATCTCGTGCCTTTACTTGTGCAAGCTTATTTGTGACTATATCCCTTGCTTTCTTGTGTGCTTGTTGTTCTTGCATCATATAGATTGCTCACCTAGTTGCATATCTAGACAACCTACTTTGATGCAAAGTTTAAACTGGTAAAGAAAAGTAAAAAAATTGTTAGTTGCCTATTCACCCCCCTCTAGTCAACTATATCGATCCTTTCAATTGGTATCAGAGCCTCGTCTCTTTTTAAGGAGTTTGCCATCCGAAGAGTATGGTTTACACCGTAGACGGTGCAGAGGAGCACTCCGGTGTGAATCCGGTCTCGTCAACGGCAGATGGGGGAACCTCGATCTCTCGTGAGGAATTCAATGTGTCTTTGGACACATTGAAAACCTCCATGATGACCGAGGTTGAAAGCATGTTTAACAAATTCTTAGAAGGGCTTAAATTATCCACCGCGCCAATGAAAGTGGGTGATCCCACTAACAATGTGACGGATGCTAACTCCGACAAGGGGGGAGCTACTAGTGAAAAGGCTCCTTCATCTAGTGGTAAAAATGGCAACGACATCTTTGCCCATGTGGAACCTCCACTTACTTATGGTGGACCGATTCCTTTCACTCATTTGAATCATGCCGGTCCTCCCCTAAGATTGTGAAAAATGAGGACTTTGATTCTTGGGTTTATCGCTTTAAGCGTCATTTAAACCATGTTAATACTAATCTTTGGAGAATCATTGAAGAAGGTTTTTATCCGCATGACCGAAGCAACTTCACCCCTAGAGAAGCCGCGGATAATCAATTCAATGAGAATGCTCTCTTCATCATCCAAGATGCAATCCCACCCGAAGATCTTGCTCATCTCCGGGTCTTCACCGTGGCCAAGGATGCATGGCACCATGTTGTTTCCCTCTACAAGGGAAGCGCAAGCATTCAGCGCTCCAACTATGAAGTGGTGCAAGATGAGGCCGATGAGTTTGCAATGAAAGAAGATGAAGAACCTCGTGAGCTTTATCGGAGATTGTCTACTCTCGCGGTCTCACTCCGAGATCATGGGAGCAAGGATACGGATGACAATTGGATCAAGCGGAAATTCCTCAAGGCCATGATGCCTTACCACAAGGCCATGTCCTCCGTCATTCGTCAAAGGCCGGATTTCCACACCTTGTCCTCAAGTGAAGTATTGGATGAGTTTGTGGCAATGTGTATCTTGGACAAGACCGCCGACAATGCGGTGTTACATTCTCAAAGAGTAAAGAAGCCCAATCTTGCCTTGAAGGCCAAGGTTAGTGTGGAAGAAGAGGGCGAAGAGGAAGAAGAGGAGAGCAATCCCGATGATACAAAGTATGCTTATCATGAACACATGGCTCTTGCTTCAAGGCAATTTTTGAGCAAGAACAACACAAGGCCCAAATTCAACAAGAACAACTCAAGTGGCGCGAAGGGCAAGCAACGAGTGAGGACTTGCTATAATTGTGGCAATGTGAGCCACTTTGTTGCGGAATGCCCTTATGAGAAGAGGGAAGACAATGGTGGCAAGCTCATCCGAAAAGACAAGGCCAAGTCCTTCCCCAACAAGAGCAACTTCACCAAGAAGACTCCTCCCAAGGGGTTGGTGGCACAAGAAGAGTACAATGAAGATGATGATGATGAAGAAGATGGTGAGTCGGTTTCCATGGCCTCCGTTGCCATTGCGACAACTCCACGGGTGTCTCTCTTTGACTCACCCAATGAGAACATCACTGCCAAGTGCCTCATGGCCAAAGCACCAACAAGGTAACCCCCAACATCAAAACTACCATCATTAATAATCCTTCTTTGACAGATTGCATTGATGAACATGAGGGGTCTAATGTGGAGGAGAATGAATTTGATTCTTTTATGAGTAAACTCAAGGGTAAATCCAAGAAGCACTTCGTTGCACTCTTGGAACAACTTGGTGAAGCCAATGACATGATCGAGGCTCACGAAGATACCATCTCTAAGATGGAGGGGCATAGTCGTGACTATGCCGATGAGATTTCGGATCTTTCCAATGCCCTTGAGGAAGAGCGAGGTCTTCATTTGGCTCTTGAGGAGTCATACAATGATGACCACGCTAAATTAAAGAAATATCTTGATCATGCTCTTATTGTATCTCATGTGCTAAACTCTGAGAAGGCCAAGCTTGGGGTTGATCTTGCTAGACTCAAATAGGAATTTGACTTACTTGACAAGGCTCACAAGGTCTTGAAGGGTGATCATGCTAGCCTCAAAGAGTCTCATGATCAACTCCAAGTGAAGCTAACCAAGGAGAAAGCCACTTTTCCTCATATGGTCTTAATTGATAATGCAAATGCTACTAACCCGTGTTGTGAGCATGTGCATCTTCTTGAGGAGAATGCAAAGTTGAAGGAGCAACTTGAGAAAGGCCTTGTGTCTTGCATACAAGGCGAGAAGAATCTCAACGACCTTTTGAGCAATCAAAAGGAAGTTGTGGCTAAGGAAGGGATTGGGTTCGCGCCCAAGTCCAAGAACAAGAAGAAGAATGACAAGGCAAAATGACCTCCTCCTCTCAAGCAACCCTTTGTGAAGGAGGGAGAGGGTGCTTCTAAGGAGAAGAAGAAGAACAACAATGTGAAGGGTAGTGATGCCAAGAAGGGCAATGCTACCCCTCCCAACAAAGTTGGCGACTTTAACCCTTCTTATGTGTTATGTCGTGCTAGTGATGGACATGTTTATGCCAAATTTGTTGGTTCTCCTTATGAGTACATTGAATGGTCCATTTGGGTTCCTAAGACCCTTGTCACTAACATCAAAGGACCCATTACAAAATGGGTACCTAAAACCAAGCATTGATCTCTTGTAGGTGTTTGCTTCCGGTGGAGGATCATGGTTGCACGATAGTGGAGCCACAAATCATATTGACCGGAAGCAAGGACTTGGTGGTGGACGTGCACAAGATTCCATCTATGCCCACCAATGTCGAGCGGGGTGATGCCTCGTCTTCTAAGGTATTGGGACTCGGCAAGGTTGTCATTTCTCATGATCTCACGATCGAGAAGGTCATGCTTGTTGAGTCCCTTGCATACAATTTACTTTCCGTTCGTCAACTTGCACTCATGGGCTTTGCCACTTTCTTTGATATTGATACCGTGGCCCTCTTGTGGAGCAAGACTCTTAAAGTAGGCTTTGTTGGGCATGTCGAGAACGGTCTCTATATGATTAACTTTTTGGAGCGACCCACTAAGACCGCGACATGCCTAATGGCTAAAGTTGACGTGGGATGGCTTTGGCATCGCCGTTTAGCCATGTCAATATGAGATCTTTGCAAAGTCTTCTCAAGGGGGGCCATGTCCGTGGACTAACAAATGTTAGTTTTGCCAAAGATCGTGCTTGCAGTGCGTGTATTGAAGGAAAGTTACATTAGAAGGCTCACCCTCCCACGACTATCATTTACTCAAAGAGGCCTCTGGAGCTCCTTCACCTGGACCTCTTCGGGCCTCCATCCTTTGATAGTCTTGGGGGTAGAAAGTATTGCTTGGTGATTGTGGATGACTATTCAAGATACACTTGGGTGTACTTCTTCAAGAGGAAGAGTGAGACCCAATAAACCGTCATTGACTTTGCAAATGAAGCTCAACACCAACACAATGCAAAGATCTTGACAATAAGAAGTGACAACGGCACCGAGTTCAAGAACTACACCTTGGATGAGTTTCTTAGTGATGAGGGGATCAAGCATCAATATTCTGCACCTTACACCCCTCAACAAAATGGTGTAGCGGAGAGGAAGAACCGGACGTTGATGGATGCGGCAAGGACCATGATGGCGGAGTTCAAGTCTCCATACAACTTTTGGGCCGAAGCCATCAACACCGCGTGTCATGCATCCAATCGAAAGAGGCTACAATTGATCCAATCGAAACAGGCTACAATTGATCCCTATACTTGTGGGTTATCAAGACCTTTTTCTGGCACCGTTGCCGGGGAAGCAATAGCGTGGGGTGAATATTCTCGTGTGTGCTTGTTTGCTTTATCACTAAGTAATTTTTATTTGTTGTTCTTAGTTGTTTTCTATCTTTAGTTATGGGTAGGAAACGCAAAATACCAAAAAAAATAGTTGTACCTACTGAACCAATGGTTGACGAACCACTCAAAATCTATCACACTCCTGAAGCTTTTTACTTGGATCATCTTCGATCCCTATGTGCTCATGCTGAAACCCCAACTAGCTTAGTTGAGGGCAAATCTTTAGATGAGCATGCTTGTTATGTGCGACACCGTATATCTGAAAAAGGGAAACTTTTGCTGGGTCAAATTCATCGTTTGCAATGCTATGCTTGGAATTTATGTGAAATATATGATGTTACTTGTTGTTCTGAAAACCCTAAGAAACACCTTCCCTACCAATGTGAGTTTATTGATAATGGAATCTTATCTTCGTATGCTAAGGGTGTTTATAGTTACTATGATGTTCAACAAATTGAAGAATTTGTTGCTTTTAAGGGTGCTTACGAAATTGCTTCTTTGATTGAAACTATGATGCTACTCTTTAAAAATCTGAAAATTTCGCCATACTTAAATATTGCTATGATAATTATGCTTCTAATGCCTATGTTGAACCATATATAGAGGACTACTCTGCTATCCAAGAAGAGACTAATATTTTGCAGGAGTCTATGGAAGAAGAAATTGATGAAACTATGAGCTCATTGGATGAAAAAGATGATGAGGAGAGCGAATAACAAAAGGAGGAAGAGCGGATTGATCACCCGTGCCCACCTTCTAATGAGAGTAACTCTTCAACTCATACATTGTTTAATTCCCCTTCGTGCTTACCGAAGGATGATTGCTATGATGACTGTTATGATCCCTTTGATTCTTTTGAAATATCCCTTTTTGATGATGCTTGCTATGCTTGTGGCCAAGATGCCAATATGAATTATGCTTATGGAGATGAACTTGCTATAGTTCCTTATGTTAAACATGAAATTATTGCTATTGCACCCACACATGACAGTCCTATTATCTTTTTGAATTCTCCAAACTACACTATATCGGAGAAGTTTGTGCTTATTAAGGATTATATTGATGGGTTGCCTTTTACTACTACACATGATGATTTTGATGAATATAATATGCATGTGCTTGCTGCTCCTACTTGCAATTATTATGAGAGGAGAACTATATCTCCACCTCTCTATGTTTCCAACACGATAAAATTGCAAGAAACTGTTTATACTATGCATTGGCCTTTACTATGTGTGCATGAATTGTTCTTTTATGACATGCCGATGCATAGGAATAGAGTTAGACTTCGTCATTGCTTGATATATGTTACTTTGTGCTCACTACTAAATGCCAAATCATTGCTAATTAAAATTGGCTTTGATATACCTTGGGATCCGGGTGGATCCATTACTTGAGCACTATATGCCTAGCTTAATGGCTTTAAAGAAAGCGCTGCCAGGGAGACAACCCGGAAGTTTTAGAGAGTCATTTATTTCTGTTGAGTGCTTTCATATAGTTTAAAAACAACAAAAATAAAGAGGGGAACCCAAAACTTTTTCAAAAAGAAAAGCGGAAGTGAGAAAGACGAGCATTGTTGAAGTGGGAGCTAGCCTTGAACTTTGTTCATGCTCACGAAAACTTTGTGAATCTTGATTACAGAAACCTTTCAACAAAAATAATTATCCCCTTGTAAAATTCCATTGTATTATAAAAATAATGTGCCAAGGTTTGCCTTTAGGATGTTTACAATGCTTGTTGGTTTGTACGGTGCAGGACAGAAACTTTAGCTGTAGTGTGTGATTTTACATTTTTTAATGGAACGTCAAATGGTTCTGATTCTTTTTGCACTGTTTTTCTATACAAATTGTTTATTTTTACTAATTTGGGCAGAATTGTTCAAGTACCAGAGGTATGGTGAATGTTCAGATTGTTACAGACTGTTCTGTTTTAGACAGATTCTGTTTTTGATGCATAGTTTGCTTGTTTTGATGAAACTATCAATTTATATCAGTGGATTAAGCCATGAAAAAGCTATATTACAGTAGAAACAATGAAAAAACAAAATATGAATTGGTTTGCAATAGTACTTAGAGTAGTGATTTGCTTTATTATACTAACGGATCTTACCGAGTTTTCTGTTGAAGTTTTGTGTGGATGAAGTGTTCGATGATCGAGAAGGTCTCGATGTGAGGAGAAGAAGGAGAGGCAAGAGCTCAAGCTTGGGGATGCCCAAGGCACCCCAAGTAAATATTCAAGGAGACTCAAGCATCTAAGCTTGGGGATGCCCCGGAAGGCATCCCCTCTTTCTTCAACAAGTATCGGTATGTTTTTGGATTCGTTTCATTCATGTGATATGTGCAATCTTGGAGCGCCTTTTGCATTTAGTTTTTCCTTTTATGCACCATGCTGGTATGAGATAGTCCTTGGTTGATTTATAGAATGCTCTTTGCACTTCACTTATATCTTTTGAGTATGGCTTTATAGAATGCTTCATGTGCTTCACTTATATCATTTGAAGTTTGGATTGCCTGTTTCTCTTCACTTAGACAACCGCCATTTGTAGAATGCTCTTTTGCTTCACTTATATTTGTTAGAGCGTGGGCATATCTTTTGTAGAAAGAATTAAACTCTCATGCTTCACTTATATCTATTTAGAGAGATGACAGGAACTGGTCATTCACATGGTTAGTCATAAAATCCTACATAAAACTTGTAGATCACTGAATATGATGTGTTTGATTCCTTGCAATAGTTTTGCGATATAAAGATGGTGATATTAGAGTCATGCTAGTGGGTAGTTGTGGATTGTAGAAATACTTGTGTTGAGGTTTGTGATTCCCGTAGCATGCACATATGGTGAACCGTTATGTAACGAAGTCGGAGCATGATTTATTTATTGATTGTCTTATGAGTGGCGGTCGGGGACGAGCGATGGTCTTTTCCTACCAATCTATCCCCCTAGGGGCATGCGTAGTAGTACTTTGCTTCGAGGGCTAATAAACTTTTGCAATAAGTATATGAGTTCTTTATGACTAATGTGAGTCCATGGATTATACGCACTCTCACCCTTCCATCATTGCTAGCCTCTTCGGTACCGTGCATTGCCCTTTCTCACCTCGAGAGTTGGTGCAAACTTCGCCGGTGCATCCAAACCCCGTGATACGATACGCTCTATCACACATAAGCCTCATTATATCTTCCTCAAAACAGCCACCATAGCTACCTATTATGGCATTTCCATAGCCATTCCGAGATATATTGCCATGCAACTTCCATCATCATCATATAAATGACTTGAGCATTTATTGTCATATTGCTTTGCATGATCGTAAGATAGCTAGCATGATGTTTTCATGGCTTGTCCGTTTTTTTATGTCGTTGCTACTCTAGATCATTGCACATCCCGGTACACCGCCGGAGGCATTCATATAGAGTCATACCTTTGTTCTAGATATCGAGTTGTAATATTGAGTTGTAAGTAAATAAAAGTGTGATGATTGTCATTATTAGAGCATTGCCCCATTCAAAAAAAAGAGAGGCCAAAGAAGCCTAAATAAAAAAAGGGGGCCAAAGAAGCCCGCAAAAAAGGGGAAAAAAGAAGAAAAAGGGGCAATGTTACTATCCTTTTACCACACTTGTGCTTCAAAGTAGCACCATGTTCTTCATATAGAGAGTCTCTTGAGTTATCACTTTCATATACTAGTGGGAATTTTCATTATAGAACTTGGCTTGTATATTCCAACGATGGGCTTCCTCAAATGCCCTAGGTCTTCATGAGCAAGCAAGTTGGATGCACACCCACTTAGTTTCAGTTTGAGCTTTCATATACTTATAGCTCTAGTGCATCCGTTGCATGGCAATCCCTACTCCTCACATTGACATCAATTGATGGGCATCTCCATAGCCCGTTGATTAGCCGCGTCGATGTGAGACTTTCTCCTTTTTTATCTTCTCCACATAACCCCCATCATCATATTCTATTCCACCTATAGTGCTATGTCCATGGCTTGCGCTCAGGTATTGCGTGAGGGTTGAAAAAGCTGAAGCGTGTTAAAAAGTATGAACCAATTGCTCGGCTTGTCATCGGGGTTGTGCATGATGTGAATATTTTGTGTGGTGAAGATGGAGCATATCCAGACTATATGATTTTCTAGGGATAACTTTCTTTGGCCATGTTATTTTGAAAAGACATGATTGCTTTATTAGTAGGCTTGAAGTATTATTGTTTTTATGTCAAATGATAGACTATTGCTTTGAATCACTCGTGTCTTAATATTCATGCCATGATTAGATACATGATCAAGATTATGCTAGGTAGCATTCCACATCAAAAATTATCTTTTTTTATCATTTACCTACTCGAGGACGAGCAGGAATTAAGCTCGGGGATGCTGATACGTCTCCGTCGTATCTATAATTTTTTATTGTTCCATGCCAATATTATTCAACTTTCATATACTTTTGGCAACTTTTTATACTATTTTTGGGACTAACATATTGATCCAGTGCCCAGTGCCAGTTCCTGTTTGTTGCATGTTTTATGTTTCGGAGAAACCCCATATCAAACAGAGTCCAAACGGGATAAAAACGGACGGGGAATTATTTTGGAATATTTGTGATTTTTGGGAAGTAAAATCAACGCGAGACGGTGCCCGAGGTGGCCACGAGGGTGGGGCCCACGCCCACTCCAGCCAGGCGCGCCCCTGACCCTCGTGGGCCACCCGTAAGGTGGTTGATGCTCTACTTTGGCCGCAAGAAAGCTAATTTTTGGAAAAAGATCTGGGCGAAGGTTTCAATCCAATCGGAGTTACGGATCTCCAGATATAAAAGAAACGGTGCCAGGGCAGAATCCCAGAACGCAGAAACAGAGAGAGACAGATCCAATCTCGGAGGGGCTCTCGCCCCTCCCACGCCATGGAGGCCAAGGACCAGAGGGAAAACCCTTCTCCCATCTAGGGAGGAGGTCAAGGAAGAAGAAGACGAAGGGGCCCCTCTCCCCTTCTCTTCCGGTGGCGCCGGAACCGCTGCCGTGGCCATCATCATCACCGCAATCTTCACCAACCACTTCATCGCCATCATCACCAACTCTTCCCCCCTCTATGCAGCGGTGTAACCTCTCTCTTACCCGTTGTAATCTCTACTTAAACATGGTGCTCAATGCTATATATTATTTCCCAATGATGTATGGCTATCCTATGATGTTTGAGTAGATCTGTTTTGTCCTATGGGTTATTTGATGATCAAGATTGGTTTGAGTTGCATGTTTTATTATTGGTGCTGTCCTCTGGTGCTCTCCGTGTCGCGCAAGCGTGAGGGATCCCCGCTGTAGGGTTTGCAATATGCTCATGATTTGCTTATGGTGGGTGGCGTGAGTGAACAGAAGCACAGACCCGAGTAAGTAGGTTGTTTGCGTATGGGATAAAGAGGACTTGATGCTTTAATGCTATTGTTGGGTTTTACCTTAATGATCTTTAGTAGTTGCGGATGCTTGCTAGAGTTCCAATCATAAGTGCATATGATCCAAGTAGAGAAAGTATGTTAGCTTATGCCTCTCCCTCAAATAAAATTGCAATAATGATTACCGGTCTAGTTATCGATTGCCTAGGGACAAATAACTTTCTCGTGACAACAAGCTCTTTACTCAAACTAATTTAGTTGTGTCTTTATCTAAACAGCCCCTAGCTTTTATTTACGTGCTCTTTATATTCTTGCAAACCTATCCAAAAACACCTACAAAGTACTTCTAGTTTCGTACTTGTTTCCGGTAAAGCGAACGTCAAGTGTGCGTAGAGTTGTATCGGTGGTCGATAGAACTTGAGGGAATATTTGTTCTACCTTTAGCTCCTCGTTGGGTTCGACACTCTTACTTATCGAAAGAGGTTACAATTGATCCCCTATACTTGTGGGTTATCATGTAACGTGGAGTTTGATGAGAATAACGGCTCCCAAGTGGAGCAAAGTGGTACTTGTGATGTAGGTGATGAAATTCCTCCCCAAGCCATAAGAAGAATGGGTGTTGGCTTTATCCTACCCATTGAGGAACCCCTTGTGGGTGAAGGAGAAGGACAATGTTCCACTCAAGTGGAACCATCACCAACTCAAGACCCACACGCTTCCGAAGAACAAAGTGAAGGCCCTCAACCAAATGAACAAGATCAAGGGCAAGATCAACCTCAAGATGGTGGTGAATCACCAAGTGATTCCCAAGACCAAGTTCTCTACTCCGAGCTAGTTCGAGATCAAGAACAAGCTCAAGACGACGCTCAAGATGATCAAGTTTCTGCTCCTCAACTCACTCTTGAGGAGGAATTGGAGCGTCGTGCCGCTAAGATTGCATCCAAGCTATCCACCAAAGATCATCTCATGACAAATGTGCTTGGAAGCTTAAGAAAGGGGGTAAGCACTCTTAGACAATTAGCAAACTATTGTGAACATCACGCATTTGTCTCTTGTGTTGAACCCCAAAAGGTCTATGAGGCGCTTGAGGATCTGGATTGGCTTAATGCCAGGCATGAAGAACTCAACAACTTCGAGCACAACAAGGTGTGGAGATTGGTGCCGAGGCCAACGGGGAACCATAATGTCATTGGAACCAAGTGGATATTCAAGAACAAGCAAGATGCTCATGGAATTATCATTCGCAACAAGGCTCGTTTGGTAGGACAAGGCTACTCCCAAGTCGAGGGTATCGACTACGGTGAAACCTTTGCTCCCGTTGCTCGCCTTGAATCCATTCGTATGTTGATGGCTTATGCTTCTCATCATAACTTTAAGTTGCAACAAATGGATGTGAAGAGTGCTTTTCTTAATGGTCCTATTAATGAGTTGGTATATGTCAAGCAACCCCCCGGGTTCGAGGATCCCTATCTTCCCGATCACGTGTACCAACTCGATAAGGCACTCTATGGCCTTAAGCAAGCCCCACGTGCGTGGTATGACCACCTTACCGAGTTGTTGCAAGATCACGGTTTTGAAATTGGGAAAATTGACCCCACTCTTTTTACTAAGAAGGTCAAAGGGGAGTTGTTTGTGTGCCAACTATATGTTGATGATATTATCTTTGGTTCCCCTAACAAAGCTTTCAATGAGGAATTTGCCGCACTCATGACCTCCAAGTTCAAGATGTCCATGATGGGAGAGTTGAAGTTCTTTCTCGGGTTCGAAGTCAAGCAACGAAGAGAAGGAACCTTCATCAACCAAGCCAAATACACTCAAGACATGCTCAAGAGATTCAAGCTAAGTGATGTCAAGCCGGCTTCCACTCCAATGCCCGTCAAATGCCAACTTGACATAGATCCCAATGGTAAAGCGGTGGATCAAAAGGTATATCGCTCCATGATTGGCTCCTTGCTTTACCTTTGTGCATCTAGACCGGATATCATGTTGAGTGTGGGAATTTGTGCACGGTTTCAAGACGCACCTAAGGAAAGCCACTTTGTGGCGGTCAAGCGAATCTTTCGATATTTGGATCATACCCCAAACTTTGGCTTATGGTATCCAAGAGGATCTAACTTCAACCTTGTGGGCTATTCGGACTCCGATTGGGCGGGAGACAAAGTGGATAGGAAGTCCACTTCCGGAGGGTGCCAATTTCTTGGTCGCTCTTTGGTGAGTTGGTCTTCCAAGAAGCAGAGTTGTGTGTCTGTCTCGTCCACCGAAGCGGAGTATGTGGCCGCCGGTAGTTGTTGTGCACAACTTATATGGATGAGGCAAACTTTAAAGTATTACAGTGACATTTGTGACAAAGTGCCTCTTTGGTGTGACAATGAAAGTGCCATCAAGATTTCTCTCAACCTGGTTCAACACTTCAAGACGAAGCATATTGAGATTCGGTATCACTTCATCCGGGATCACATTAGGCGAGGGGAGATCGAGCTCAACTATGTCAACACTCATGATAACCTTGCAGATATTTTCACGAAGCCCTTGGATGAAGCAAGATTTCGCGAGTTAAGGCATGAGCTAAATATCATTGATTCGAGCAATGTTTCTTGAACCCTTGCACACCCCACCATACTCAACTTGTTATCTTGTTTAGGTGTAGGCATGGACATAGGGGGAGTGTTGTTCTCTCAATGAACTCTCCCTCCCCCCATTATGCATAAATTGATCAATTCTTTCACATTAGCCATTTGTTGATGGTACTTGTGCTTCAAAGACGAGTTTTGGTCATGGGCCCAAGGATAATTCTTCGCGGCGCCATACCATTTTAACTCAAACATAGGTGGCTCCGGCCACCGCCCTTGTGTGTAGGTGTTTTTTTCTTGTTTTGTGTTTCCTTTTGCCTGGCTCCTTTGGTTCTCCTAGATGTTTGGATTCTCTAAAGAGTGGTTTTTCTTGTTTCCTTCTTGCACTCTTGAGAGTCTTCTTCATCATATTACAGTGACTTGCTTCCATCCTAAGCCTTCTCATCCCAAGCCATCTTTTCAAATGTACACAAGTTTGATCTCCTTTTTGTGCTTGGGCTGTTGCAACTTGGCGGTACAACCGGTGGTCAGAGCGGTTCTACCGGTCTTCCACTATGTTGTGTAGTCCCAGCGGTACTTCAGGTCATACACGAGCGGTTCTACCGCTCCTGCCTGTACCAGTACCTCTGGCCGGTACTACCGGTATTTGGAAGCGGTACTACCGCTGCTTCTGGAGCGGAAGTACCGCTCTCAAACACCGGATAGCTACAGGACCGGTACTACCGCTCCTCGGAGCCGTACTACCGGCTGACATCTGGGGCTTATATAAGGGGCGCGGGCTGAAGGGGTTTTCTTTTTTCCCTTCGCGCTCGTCCCTCCTCTAATCCCTAGCCGCCGGTTGCTCCGTCCCTCGCCCCGGAGCGCCCTCAAGCCCTCCGGATCAGTCGGCCCTTCATAGGATCCGCTCCGTTGAGGTCGCCTCCTCTTTGATCTACTCCCATGGATACCGGTAATGCCATGTTTCTTCTCGTTCTTAGGGTTCCTCTTGTTGAATCCTCTCCCTAGGGCATTGCTTTTACACCCACATTTTTGGCCAAATGTTTGGTGGGAGAGATCCGTATAGCCTCCTCCTGTTTCCTGTGCGTAAGTAGAAGTAGGAATATTGCATCTAGGTTCGAGATAGGGCGGTTCCCGTTCTTCCACTCGGCAGATCCGCTCTCAGCGGTACTACCGCTCCTTGCGAGCGGTACTACCGCTCGAGCGGTTCTACCGGTGGAACAACCGGAACAACCGGCTTCTCTGAACCTATATGCATTGTTTTTCTTCTACTCGCATACATGAGATATATTCCTCTGATCTTGTGTACATTCTTCTCATCTTTGCTGGGGTTTCTGTGTACTCTCGGTGTGCGTATGCAGGTGGCTCTAGTTCTCGTGCTGCTCGGAAGCCTCAGAACACCAAGAAGAGGGCCCGTAGGGGCAAACCTTCGGAAGACAATGAGGATTCCCATGAGGTGGTGATCCCTACCAAGGCCACTCGTCAGGAGAAGTATGTTGCTGCCAAGCAACGTGTTGCGGTGCCAATGCCCAAATGGAAGATGCCGGACTGGCAAAGGTTTTGCTTCCAGGATCCCTACACTGCAGCACCGAATCCTTGTTGGAACAACCCTCAGTTCCGGAATGAGTTACAGATGAGGATTGTGTCCGAAATCTTTGAGCATCACAAGAACAAGTTCACCCGGATGTGGTCAATTGACATCGATCATTGGAGGAACAACCTTGATTACTTTGGAGAAGCTCTGGCGATCTGTGAGGAGTTTGATTTGATCAAGCTCATGACCGTGAATTTTGACTTCGATGTGCAGCTCGTCCATCAGTTCTATGCTACAGTCCACTTCGGCTCCGATGAGGATCGCCACCTCTCCTTTATGTGCCGTGATGAGTTCTTTCATGTCCCGTGGAGAGCTTTCTGCAATGCTCTTGGCTATGAGGATACCGGGGTGGAGGGTCAAGGTGGCATTCGTCCTCACGGCCGAGCTCACCCCATGGACAATGTGAAGCTTGCCCACTGTACATCCCTGGACATGGTATTGTGGGCAGGTCCAATGATCTTCTGCCAGTCTATGACATTATGCATCGTGTGTTCCGTTGTGTGCTTCTTCCCAAGGTTGGGAATCAAGATGATATCTATGGTTATCTGGTGGATTTGCTTGTGGCCATGAATACCAAGAGGGGATCCGGTGCCACGTTTGATGTCTCCAAGTGGTTGTGGGAGGAGATGTACAATATGGTGTTGTACCGCAAGGTACCGATCTATGATCCTTTTGTGATGCAGTTTTTGAACACTGTTTGGGCTGTCCGTAGGCCAGGAGAGCCTCGCACCACCCCTGCTAACCTCACGGAGCATGAGGTTAAGGAGCTAAGGAAGAAGAAGCATAAGACTCCTCGCTTTGCTTCAGGCAATCAGGAGGATGTGTTTGCTACCTCGGACGACGAGGACTTTGAGATAGAGCCTGGGGCCCAGCCCTCGTGGGTTGAGAAGCTGACTTCCAAGATCAAGAAGACTTTTTGCCTGCAGACTCATATTCAGAAGAAGCTCTACAAGGCCCATGTTGCTGAGAAGATGGCGCGTCGCAGGCAGATTCAGTTGATGAGGCACCTCAATATGCCAAATGTGAAGAGTGGCTCCGAGAATACCATCACTCCTGAGGATACATGGTGCTTGGAAAACTGTCAGTGGTCTGATGAAGCGCCTGCTTCCTCCTCTGTCCGTGTTCCTGAGGCGGCTACTGCGAGGTATGAGGAGTCTGAGGACTCTGAGGAGGCCGAGGAGCCATACGATGATGTTGATGCTGATGCTTCTGACAGCTCTGCGGCAACTGGCGAGGAGATCTACTGAGCCCCGGGGCGCTAGCTTTGCTCTTTTCCTTTTTGGTGTCTTGATGCCAAAGGCAGAGAGAGCTCCATTAGGTCACGGGAGTTGCATGGGTGGTTTATTTGCAGTTCGTCTTGAGAGTTTATTTTTAGTTGCTCTTTCTAGTGTCTTGTGGACTTATCATGTGTTGTGATCTCGTGCATGGTGTAAGACATGCGTCCCTTATCTATTTTTCTTTGCACTCATCTATCAGTAGAGCTTATGTATTGTTGGTGCCCTTATCCTTGTCTCTACTATGTTATGTTATGTTTTGTTGTGATTGTTTTGTTGTCTCTGGTTGGTCTATAAAATCAAGGGGGGCATTGATCCTAGTGTGCACACTTTGCATTCCAAAAGAAAACTCTAAATAGTGCTCACACTCAGGGGGAGCCCCTTCTTTATTTTCTAAAACTCCCGGACTTCTCGTGTGGTTGTCATCATCCACCAAAAAGGGGGAGATTGTAAGGGCATCGTCTGCCTTAGGGTTTTAGTGATGATGACAACACACGTGTGGACTAATCGCGTGCCATAGTTTTATCAGGTACACATTGTGTGGCGCAAGACGGTTAGGATTTCCCTCTATGCGGAAAAGATCGAAGAGGGAGTTTCCGACGTTTTTATTCCTTTGGTCGTAGGATATTCGTACTATTAAGAGCGAATCCACATCGGAAGGTATTGGGTGAATCACTTCACGTACACATTCTTTGCACCCACCATATACCCTCCGTTCGAGGAGAGAGAGGTTCCCCGTCCTCTGTCCTGTGCAGTTCTGTCCATGGCGGTAGTACCGCTCCCTTGAGCGGTTGTACCGCTGGCCAGTAGTTCCGGTCTCACCACCGCTCCAAGTACCGCTCAGGGGTGACTCCCTTCTGTATCGGGTGCGGTGGTAGACCGGTGGTGGAACGGTAGTTCCGGTTTGTCTTGACAAACCGGTACTACCGGTGTTCAGGGCGGTAGTACCGCCTCGGACCCCACCACCCAGGGACTGCTGGCCCAGCGGTAGTTCTGGCCCAACCTCCGCTCCAACTACCGGCCTGAGGGGTTTACTTTCTGTATGTGGCACGGTAGTTGAGCGGTGGTTGTGCGGTAGTTCCGGTTTATTCCGATAAACCGGTACTACCGGGTGCGCCACCGGAAGTACCGCCCTGGTGCCCTGGCAGGGGTTTCCCGCATTCACCGGTTGTACCGGTGTCTATTGCGGAAGTACCACTCCTATGCATTTCTGCACATAACGGTTGGATCTGTGGGGGCCTATTTAAGGATGTGCTTCTCCTACCTCCCACCTACCTCTTGCCTCTTTCTCTCCTCCATTACTGCCATTAAAGCTCGCTTGCCCGATCTCTCTCTCTAGCCACTCAAACTCATTGATTTGATAGGGATTGAAGGAGGAGACCTAGATCTACACTTCCACCAAAGGATATTTGGTTCCCCCATACTTTCTTGTGTGGATTTTGTTACTCTTGGGTGCTTGGGCGCCCTAGACGGAAGAGGTCACTTCGAAGCCACATTCCATTGTGGTGAAGCTCCGGGGTTTCATTGGGAGCCTCCAATTAAGTTTTGGAGAGAGCCCCAACCTTGTTTGTAAAGGTCCGGTTGCCGCCTTCAAGGGCACCAATAGTGGAATCACGGCATCTCGCATTGTGTGAGGGTGTGAGGAGAGTATGGTGGCCCTAGTGGCTTCTTGGGGAGCATTGTGCCTCCACACCGCTCCAACGGAGACGTACTTCCCCTTAAAAGGAAGGAACTTCAGTAACACACCCTCGTCTTCACCGGCTCCACTCTTGGTTATCTCGTGCCTTTACTTGTGCAAGCTTATTTGTGACTATATCCCTTGCTTTCTTGTGTGCTTGTTGTTGTTGCATCATATAGGTTGCTCACCTAGTTGCATATCTAGACAACCTACTTTGATGCAAAGTTTAAACTGGTAAAGAAAAGTAAAAAAAAATGTTAGTTGCCTATTCACCCCCCCCCCTCTACTCAACTATATCGATCCTTTCAATTGGTATCAGAGCCTCGTCTCTTTTTTAAGGACTTTGCCGTCTGAAGAGTATGGTTGACACCGTAGACGGTCCGAAGAGTATGGTTGACATCATAGTCAGTCACGGTGGACCGGGGGGACACAACCCAGTAACTGTCGATGACCACTGTCGGGCAAGCCCCGGCCATAGGCCTATGGCCTTGGCCAAGACAACCTCGCTCGACGCCATGTACATGTCCAGTGGTGCAGATCCGTTTTGTCAGCATAGCGTTGTCACAACCTCCACCATGGGCCACCGGACCTATGAAGAGAGGAACCTCACCACCCATGGACACCACCCGAACCACGCCCATAACTCCTACCCGGAGTGACAGCCTCCACCCGCCACGGGCCCAGATATGGCCCGCCCGAGCCCGAGCCCTATGTCCAAGCCACCGCCAACCAGTGTGTGGACCCAGGAGAAGAAGGATAGCCACCACAACTCCACACTGCCTGCTGGAGCACCCCAAGCGGCAAATTTTTGTGTTTTGACCCTTTCGGCATATAAAATCAGGATCTGACCCCGGTATGGAAATTTTTTGAGATTTGACCCTTTTGCTACCGCCGGAGGCCCTAGAGGTAGGTACGTACAGGCTACCGCCGCCCCTGGTGGCGGTAGGTTCCCTGACGCCGTCTGGCCGTTAACGGTCGTGTACACGTGGCAAAGGGACCTACGCCGCCTGCTATGGCGGTAGGCTCTTGCAACCTACCGCCAGGCTCTCTGGCGGTAGGTTCCTGGATAAGGTTGTGAGGGGAGGGGGATGTGCTGCTCCCCCACCCACTCATTCACCCCACTCTTCTTTTTGAGCTCAAGCTCTCTCCCCCTCTTCTCCCCTACCAAATCACCCACTAGATCCCCCTCCATTGCTTGAGATTTGGCCGGTGGATCAAGGCCATTTGCATCACCCAAGGTACCTCCCCCATCCCCCCTTCATTTGGTTGGTTCAAATCATGCATTTTGCTCATTTTCTTGGAATCACTAGTTCATGGTTTTGTTGTGGTGAAATCAATGTAATGCAATTAGGGTAATGTTTGTGCTTTGACAATGTATTGTATCACTAGCATTGTTTGGGTAGTAAGAAATATCATTTAGGGTTTTTTAGGGTTAGGTTTAATGACATGGTTAGGGTTAAGGTTATGGTTATGGTTATGCTTAACTAAATGCCTATATAACGAACATTATGGTTATAGTTTAATTAGGGTTTTGTTAGAGTAGTTACCTCTTGAATTATACCTCGATCTACTCCTAGGGTTATAGTTTTTGTCAAGAGACGGTTAGGATTTTTGGCTTGGATGACCGTTATAGTAATCCCTCGACTTGTAGGATGGGATCGATCATCTTTGTTGAGACTTCCGCGGAGGCGGCGGCGAAGCGTGAACGTGCAGTCATTGAGGAAAAGATGGACTTGTGGGTCAAAGCCGTTGATGCATTGAATGCGGCTTGTAGAGATTTTTCAAAGTATTATGTGTCGAAGTGCGACGATGCCAGAGTTAAGTTATACCAAGCTAAAGAGAAAAACATAAGCAACCTCAAGAAGGAAGAGAAAATTCATAGACGCGCTCTTGCAAGGCAAATTGCATTGTGTGGAACAAGGGATGAAGTGAGTGAGATGGATTTTAACAACCCTGGCCAGATCATTGATTTGCTAGTTAGGCAACCATCATCGGCGATACTTAGTAGGGCAACTCGTTGGGCTTGGGTCTGTGAAAGAAATGATGTCATTTGTTGCAACCCCGGGCCGTACGACAAAGATGTATTGTTGATGGACTAGTAGAGGGGGTTGAAACAAATGACGTTGTAGTGTCATTTGGACTGTAATGGCATGTACCCTTATCGTTTATGTAACCTATGTCATTTGAACCAGTGAGAACATTATGTAGCCTAAATAAGTTATGTTTTGTGTTTGTATTGTATCATTTGATTTGAGTTTTGGTTTGTTCCATTTCATGTAGCATGGAAAGCATGACCCCGGAGGAGATGAAGAAAGTATATGAGAAGTGTTGTGACATTCCATCTAAGAGTCTGGCGGTAGCGTCTGAGAAGATTGTAGCAGAGCGAGTACTTCGTATCAAGAGGGAGCTTGAGGCATGGTTCAAGAGCAATGATGAGGTAATTGCTGCCATGATGGATTTCAACAAGTATCCATTCATGGAGGAACCTTCTGATCTTAAGGAGAAAAAAGTTTTCCGGAGGCTTGTGAAAAAAAGAGGATACTTAATGAGCTGCATGAGACGGAATATGCTTGCGGACATTCTGTGGGAACGGAGATCTTTTTCTCTGTGAGCAAAGAAGAATTCCGCGAGCCGGACTTGAGAAAACCCGTACAGGTCATTGGATGAGAAATCACACAAGGCAAGTCAGAGATTCCGGAACACCGTGCTCGATGGGCCTGGTTCGTCGAAACGAAAGGTGTGTTGGAGAATTGGGCGGGATCGTCGGATTATCAACTGAAGCCTAATCCTGATCGTGACGTACAAATTGAACGTCTTATACGTGTTAGATCTTTTTTCGTTGTAGGAAATGTATGCTCGAGCTTGAGCTTGTAGTTTGAACTCACGTCATTCGAATCGCTAGATGTTTTAAGTCATTTGAACAAGTGTCATTTGTGGATGTAATGAACTATGCTCAGTTATGTATGTCTTTGCTACTCGATCATTTCTGGATGTCATTTGTGGATGCTTAGTTCCTAGAAGTTTGTAACAAATGGAAAGGCAAAGGGCTGTAAAATAAAGCACCCTACCGCCATAGGCTCCGGCGGTAGGATGGCCAAACCTACCGACAAACGAATAGCCAATTTGGTCACAGCAGTAATGGCCGTAGGGGTGGCCAACCCTACCGCCATGAACCCTGGCGGTAGAATGCTACCGCCGAGAGGGCTGGCGGTAGGGTGGCCAACCCTACTGCTGGAAATATCGCCGATTTGGTCACAGTAGTAATGGATGTAGGGGTGGCCAACCCTACCGCCATGATCCCTGGCGGTAGGAACCTACCGCCGAGGTGGCTGGCGGTAGGGTGGCCAACCCTACCATCAGAAATACCGCCGATATGGTCACAGAACAAGGAGCAGAGCAGGCAGTTGGGTGGCCACCCTACCGCCGTCTGCCTTGGCGGTAGGATGGACAACCCTACCGCAAAACAGGGGAGAGTTTGCGTTCCAGGAGTTTGTTGTGGGGTGTAATTGCTTACCGCCAAGGCCCATGGCGGTGGGGTTTCATAGCCTACCGCCGAGGCTTCTGGCGGTAGGGTGCAAAGCAGAGCAGAGTTTACTCTGATTTTCTTCTTAATCATTTGAAGACAAGTGAAGTCACAACAACAGCACAACAAACATAGTTCATGAGATAGTTTCATCACAAGTTTCACAAATCGAAGATATAGTTCATGACAGGTTTCACAATAAAGTACATAGTTCATGACAGGTTTCACAAATCAAATACATAGTTCATGACAGGTTTTTTGAAACGAAGGCCTTATTGGGTCACACGAGGCCATTTTCCTTTCTTGTCGCGTGCCTCGTCCTCCTCTTGGGCTTCACGACCCCTTGCAAGCTTTCTTGCTCTCTCCTCTTGACGAGCAATCTTCTCCTTGCGTGCCCTCTCCTCCTCACGCTTCTTTCGCTACATCCTCTCCTTTTCACGACGCTCTTCATCCAAGCCTCTCTGAAATGCTTCTTCAAACAACCGCTGCCTCCTTAGACAATCTCGATATTGATCTTTCTTAACATCTTCTGGCACATCTTGATCTATCCATGTGAAGTACTTACAAAGTGGAGGCGGCGACTACGTACGAATAAAGAATAGATGTGGTCCTTAGTAAGATAGGTTCAAGTTGTAGCAATGGTTGAATACTCTTTGAACTTGAACAACTTACCGGCGGTACATCATAGGCGTGAGCTGGACGAGGACGATCGTAGGCATAGTTGGGACAAACAAAATATCTTCTTCCTTCTGTCCATGATTTATTGCGGCCGGTGGATACCTTAACTTTGCAAACATCTCCACACCAACATGATGGAGTTCTCATATCTTTGTCCTTCACCTTATCTGACTGGGCGTCTGTCCACTTGTCCGGCATGTCCTCGCGGTTAGCACACAGTGGCCTCGTCACGGAACCGGAAGAAGTCATGCCTATAAAGACAAATTTGGTAGTTAGTAAAGTAAAATAACATGTATGTATGCAAGAAAAACAAATAAACAAGACCAAATAACAAGTACCATTCACATTATTTCAACCATCTGGGTTAAGCAAGATGTCAATAGGCCTTCCTCTATCAACCCTTCTCGTCCTATGACCATGGCCTCCGGTATCCGACCGTCCCCCACGCCCTCTAAGACTGTCTCCTCGTCCACTACCGCCAAGATTCGTCCGTCCTCCACGCGCACCACTCCTGCCTCCTCTTCCACTACCACTCCTACCTCCTCGTGTGCCATCGGTATCTCCTCTTTGGGCACCAATTTGACTAGTGGGATCCAGAGTGTTGGCATCGGTCTGTGGCTTTTTGGTGCATTTCCTAACATTGTGTCCCGGCTCATCACATTTACCACAACTATTGATGTCTGGTGCCTCCATGAAATGGCGGCTACCAAATTGTTTCATTCCGGTGTATCTAGCTAGGTCATCCATGTCACCCCTAAACCTCTTCTTTCTTCTTCTTCCCTTTGTAGGTACCATGAGTTTGGGGTCGGGGACAATGTGTGGCCCATCATACTCAGGCCCCTGTGACTGATCTAGGAAGGGATGAAACCTAGGAGCCCATGTCAACCTCGTCCGTTCCAATGTGAACTCATGCAACTGCAAGGTGGTACCATCGGATACTTTCAAGTTTCTGAACCTTGCGGCGGTCATCACATGCGAGCAAGGCCAATGATACTTGTGAGGTCTCTCGCACTGACACCACCGGGTCTTGAGGCGCACCTCATATGCTACTCCACCGTACGTCATGCCGTCCCTTGTTGTGCCACCCGGCTCATCGACTTGGTAGATTTGTTCTTTTTCATTGAAACTAATGATTTGTTGACGCCAAGACTTGCACGCTTGATGCTTCAACCAATCCTCAACTTTGAAGGGAAATTCCATTTTCTCACCTATCCATTTGGCCGTCTCTTCGGAATGCCTCAGAAAATACTCGTTGAGCTTGAAGAAGGTATATTTCACTATTGCAGTGACCGGCAAGGAACGGACACCCTTGAGCACATTGTTGAAGCATTCCACCATGTTACTTGTCATGTCTCCGTATCGGAAACCTCCTTCGTTGTAAGCACGTGACCACTTATGCTTCCCTGGAAAATGCCTTGTCAAGAATTCTCTCCCTCCTTTCTTCTTCTCCAATGCCTTGAATAGCTTATCATAGCGGCTTTGGAATGTGTCGGTGTTGAATGCCACACAAACATGGGTAAGATCTTTGCAAAACTCCTTACTCTTGCATGCACGGTAAAAGTTTGCCACGAAATGCCTCATGCACCAATGGTGTTGGAGCTTTGGATAGCCTGGAATGTCAACTTCTATTGCTTTGAGAATCCCGTGATGGCGATCCGATATGATGCACACCTCTCTTTTGGGGCCAATCACATTTGTCCTCACATGATCCATAAACCACTCCCAATTATCATCGTGCTCGGAAAGCACCAACGCAAATGCCACCGGCAACACATTGTCATTGGACGAGTGGGCCATTGCTACCATCAACGTGCCCTTGTACTTTCCGGTCAAGAACGTGCCATCAATTGACAACACGGGGCGCAATGCCTAAATGCATCGATGCATTGCCCAAAGCTCCAAAAAGCTCGATGAAACACTCCCTCGATTGACTCGACCCTATGGCGCATGCCCGGGTTCCGATGAGAAATGGCTCCCAACATTCTCGGAAGAATGTTGTACGCGGCGACATAATCACCATGCAACATCCTTATAGTGTTTACCTTGGCCATCCACGCCTTTCCATACTTGACCGGGTACCCGAATCGTTCGAAGACCGAACTCATGAGGAACTTCACCTTCACGGTTGGATCATGGGATATCTCATTCAACAATTTATAGCCTAGATACTCGGACGTGAGTTGGCGGTGTCCCTTGCTTCGGTCCGCTTTCTCCGGCGGTATGCACTTGTGGGTGGCCACACAACTCTTCAACTCCCATTGCCCGGTTTCCTTGATCTTTCTTCCACGGACCTTCCATGGGCAACCTTCTTTGTCACATTTGATGGTGTAGCGCAATTTTTTGTTGGAATGACCAACAACGAACGACCTGTGGTTCCGAATGGCATAGTCACTCAACCATATCTTGAACTCTTGCAAACAACCAAACTTGATCCCTTTCTTCAAATGAGCATTCTCATCCTCACCCGGTGGCCTTGGATCACCCATCCTCGGGCAAGGTGATGGTTCGACCAAGCCCAACCTCATGCCACCATCAACAACGGCATTGTCGGCAAGACTAAGATCATGAAACAAAGAGGGTCCTCTTTCCTTGCCATTGACCTTCTTGTAAATTTGATTTTCTTGCGCCGTGAATCCATCCTCATCCAGTTCTTCCGGTGGACCCTCATCATCCGACTCATACCTACACATACGGCTATAAGGGAGGTTACGGTCCATGTCTTGTTGATGCACAATGACATCCAAGTCACCAATGGGATTGTAATGAATCTCTTCTTCTTCCGCATACATATCATCTTGAGCAATAGCATCTCCATCAACATGAGCAATGGCATCTTCATCAACATGAACATTTGCATGTTCATCAACATGAGCAACGGCCTCATCTCCAACATGATCATCACCTAGAAGAACTATGGCTCTAGCACTGATGTCCTCTTCATTTGGTTGGCTACTTGGTGGTTGGCTAGCCGCATTGTGGTCATACACCACGACAACATCATGTATTGGGGAGGACACATTCCGGTTCAAGTCGAGTAGTGGCTGAGGAACTTCAACCTTTGTGGCAAATAACTCAAGTGACTTGTCTTGTGATCCCTCAACTTTCTCCTTATACACATCCCAATGCAATTGAGAGGTGATGGGCATACTCTTTAATCGGGATTTTACTCCCACTCCCACATCATATCGCCCAACAAGCTTCACACCATCACTTGGGTTAATCCAATTGAGGACGCTTCTCACTTTCACGACAATATCATCATAGCTCGGGCTTGTGTCAAAAACCATGGCCTCCTCCCCTTCGTCGGCATTTCCATCCATGAAAGCCGCCTTGTCCAAATGATGCACATTCACTAGTTTATCCATCTAAAAACAATGGAACAAAATTGAGTCATCCATGGACCGGCCATTTCATATGGATGAACTATCTAAAATATAAGAGTTGAATCTAAGAACTAGTATACCTTAATCACAGCGCTAACCCTAACCTAACTAAACCCCTAACCCTAACACTTGAGCTAGCTTGCCACAACAAAGAGTGACACATATTACTTAGGTCAACCATAAATGCACCATAAATGACCCATAAATGCACCATAAATGCTAAACTAGAGGAAGAACTAGGGGGGTTGCAAAACTAGTTGATTACAACAAAAGTAGATGATTTTGAACCAACCAAATGAAGGGGGATGGGGGAGGTACCTTGGGTGATGCAAATGGCCTCGATCCACGGGGCAAATCTCAAGCAATGGAGGGGGATCTAGTGGGTGCTTGGGTGGGGGAGAAGAGGGGGAGAGAGTGAGAGCTCGGGGAAGAAGATGAGTGGAGTGGGTGGGTGGTGAGTGGACCCCACCAAACCTTATCCTCCAGGACCCTACCGCCAGAGAGCCTGGCGGTAGGTTGTCGGAGCCTACCGCCAAAGCCGGCGGCGGTAGATCCCTTTGCCATGTCAGCGCCCGTTAACGACCAGACGGCCGTCAACGGAACCTACCGCCACCTGGGCGGTGGTAGCCTATATGTCTCTACCGCCAGGGCCTCCGGCGGTAGCTAAAAGGGTCAAATCTTGAAAATTTTCCATACCGGGGTCAGATCCCGATTTTATACGCCGAAAGGGTCAAGACACGGATCTCGATCACCCCAAGCTAACACCTTCACCGATTGCCAACCACTGGGACGCGCGACTGCCAATCACATTGCACCGTCCACCAGCAGCACGTCACCTAGGTCCCACGATCGTTGGAACCAGACCACCGCCACCTTCATGAGACAAACCTACCAGGCCGACCACGTTCTGAAAAATCATCGCCGCCTAGGCCAGTCCCTCGACGCCGGGGCGCTGTCATCGCCACCGGCACACCCTACACCTGCAACACGTCGCGGGAACACCTCGTCGCCAAGCACCGCCGGTTGTGCCATCCACAACACACCGGTATCCAAATTCGAGTGAGCCCGACCTAGCCGCCGCCGCCTCCCAGCCCAACAACCGCCAGATCGACGCCCGCCCGTCGCGAGGAGCCCCGTTGAAGCCCACGCCCCCACTAGCAGCTTTCCCACGTCGCCTAAATCTCTAGCAGATGAGGGAGGCCATAGCCCCGCCACTGCCAGTGACGCACAAACTTCGCCTAGCGTACACCCTACGGCGGCGGCGACGAGGAGGAGGACATGGGGAGGAGGTGAGGTCCGGTGGTGGAGCAAGCGCTATTGTGACAAGCACGCGGGGCGCGTCGCATGAGCGAGATGATATATTTTTAGCACCAACGGTTCTCTCGGCCGCCGACATCTCCCGATGTGCATCAATGACTTTCTGGCCTTCTGGGCTTCAAAAGGTTTGCTCCACCAAGGGGAGGCCCATAGGAGGCATCGAGGTATGCTCACGGCACGTCGGCGATGGATGCAGGAGGAAGAAGACTTTAACACCCTCAGGCTTTGTTCGGTTAGCCCCTCCCCCGTCGGGATTGGCGTCCAATCCCCGCCGAACCCCGTGGTTTCGTCCCGACCGGGATTCGACCCCAACATACTTTATGAACGTGTTCGGTTAAGCCCGGCTGGGGCTACACTCCCGTCCAATCCCTCTCAAACCCCGTGGAACTACCCGGGATAAAATCCTCTCCACTCTACCAGTGGAACCAATCCCTCCCGAGCGACGAAACGGTACGCCAGAAAACAATCGAGTCCCCGAGCTCTCTCTCTCTCTCTCCCCTGCGATTTAGCGGCGGCGGTGCGGCCATCCGGAGGCGACGATGGCGGCATACTTCCCCACTCCTTCCTCCTCTCCCATCTGGTGAGCTTCTCCTCCTCTTCCTTCCCCTCTACTTCTCCCACAGCTTCTAGGGTTCATGAGTTTGACCTGAGGTTGACCAGCGGCAACGATTCATAGATGTGGATTAGAAAGGGAATAACCGAACAGGTTATGTATACAGGGATTCATGTGGACGGAGAATAGAAGGGTTTGGGTGACAAGTCGGGGATCACCCAATCCCTCGGAGGTTAGAAACCACTCATGGAATCGCCCCACTTCAACCGAACAAAGCCTCAAGGGTTTCATTGTAATCTTATTTTCTGTATTAATCTGTTTGTAAGGTCTTGTGAATCCTAATATATAGCCCTAACCCTTTTTGAAAAGAAAAAGAAAGACACCACTTGCACTTTCGCCCTGTTTTATATATAAAGCAACGACCATTATACACATTATTTATACAACACGACGCCCCCACACACCCGAGGACCACTAGCTCGATACTGAATTGCGATTTTTCAAATGCAGAATATGAGAAGCATTTGTCTACCTGATGCCGAATTGATGTTCTCAGGTAGTTGACGCAATAGCAACTGCAATTTGCAGGCCACTGATTGATCACGCAGCAGTTGCACCAATTCTCTGAGCCTGAAAATAATAATTATTTCTTCTTTTATAGCTTCAAAAAAGAATATTTATTTGTTCAAACGTTAAACACAAGCGGATAAACAAACAACGAAACAACACAGCGCCGCAGCAGCGGCAAGCTAGGCAACAAACAGGCTAAACAGCAAGCCAGCCCGCTCCTCCTCGCTGTCACGCCGGGCCACCACCCGCCGTCCTCGTCACCCGTCGTCCTTCCAGAACCGCCGGTTGGCCCTATAAGACTCTTCACTCCCAGTGCGGCCCTCACCACAAGCTCACAGAAGCCATCTTGCTCCGTTCCAGCTCAGGCGAGCAGCGACCACCTTCCGGCGAGGGCAGTGGGCAGCAGCGATGGAGGGCAAGGAGGAGGACGTGCGGCTCGGGGCGAACAAGTACTCGGAGCGTCAGCCCATCGGCACGGCGGCGCAGGGGTCCGAGGACAAGGACTACAAGGAGCCCCCGCCGGCGCCGCTTTTCGAGCCCGGCGAGCTCAAGTCCTGGTCCTTCTACCGCGCCGGCATCGCCGAGTTCATGGCCACCTTCCTCTTCCTCTACGTCACCATCCTCACCGTGATGGGGTACAGCGGCGCCGCCTCCAAGTGCGCCACCGTCGGCATCCAGGGCATCGCCTGGTCCTTCGGCGGCATGATCTTCGCCCTCGTCTACTGCACCGCCGGCATCTCCGGTACCGCTTCTTCCTTGCTCTCTGCTTCTTTCTTGTAGCTTCCTACAGTATGTGGTGCTAACTGGTAAGGGATGGGTGGATGCAGGCGGGCACATCAACCCGGCGGTGACCTTCGGGCTGTTCCTGGCGAGGAAGCTGTCGCTGACCCGGGCGGTGTTCTACATCATCATGCAGTGCCTGGGCGCCATCTGCGGCGCCGGCGTGGTGAAGGGGTTCCAGCAGGGCCTGTACATGGGCAACGGCGGCGGCGCCAACGTGGTGGCGCCCGGCTACACCAAGGGCTCCGGCCTCGGCGCCGAGATCATCGGCACCTTCGTCCTCGTCTACACCGTCTTCTCCGCCACCGACGCCAAGAGGAACGCCAGGGACTCCCACGTTCCCGTGAGTACCATCCCATCACCGCCGCTCTGCTCTTCCCCATGTTGAATTTCCTTACTGTGCTTACTTAAAACTTAATGGTGTGTGGAACGTCGACAGATCCTCGCCCCGCTGCCAATCGGGTTCGCCGTGTTCCTGGTCCACCTGGCCACCATCCCCATCACCGGCACCGGCATCAACCCGGCGAGGAGCCTCGGCGCGGCCATCATCTACAACAGGGAGCACGCCTGGTCAGACCACGTGAGTGAACTAAAACCGAAACTGAAACCTAACACCCCTCCTTTCCTTTGTTCTGAACTTGAAAGCATGGCACTTGCTTGTTTTCTGCAGCAGTAGTAACTGCAGGCATGTGGTGGCAGTAGTATTCAGTAACTTAAAGCTGATGCCGACGCATAGCTACTCTCTATTGCACACCTAATTACCCGATGTAAATTGGGAAGTTTATCAGTCTGGTGAACTGATGTGATAGTAGCTGCAATAATTGAGCAGTTGTAGCTGATGATAGTAGTGTATCATCTGCTGGTTATTCAAATATGGGAAGTCTACCCTGATCTCAAGGGAAATGCCGAGAGACTTGCCTCGGCGTAGCACGCAACCACTGCCTTCTGGTAGTAGGACAGTGACTTGAGTGTCCATTTAGTAGATTATTATCTGGGAAATTGTTTGGCATTGCTGTGCTTATAGTAGTAATAAGGGCTAACATATCCACCAAATTTTCGCGTTTGCAGTGGATCTTCTGGGTCGGCCCCTTCATCGGCGCCGCGCTCGCCGCCGTCTACCACCAGGTGGTCATCAGAGCGATCCCGTTCAAGACCAAGTCCTAAGCTGCTGTTCTTCCTGCTACAAAGAAGATGCCAACCCAACCCGAAGAGCAAAGCTGCGTGTTCTGAATTTCTGATGGGGCGGCTATCTCTTCCCGTCGTCCGTGTTACTACCGTGGAATTCCAATTTGTCTTCCAAGTTTGATGTACTACTAGTCTTGCTCTGTATTCACCTGAACCGGAACCCAGACTTGTATGTAATCTCATCAGTACTCAGTTGTGTGTGCAAATCCAATCAATCAAGTTTATTCATGTGTGCACCCCCGTATTTCTGCCATTCACCACGAGTAAAGAGAAGTTTCTGTTCATTCGAGCCGTTGCTCAGCTGCGTGCTACGCCATGCATGCAGCCTATACTACTCCCTCCGTTCCTAAATATAGGTCTTTCTAATGATTTCATTAAGGGACTACATACGGAGCAAAATGAGTGAATCTACACTCTTATATATGTCTATATACATCCGTATGTGATAGTCCATTTGAAATCTTTAAAAGACTTATATTTAGAAACGGGTATGTCTATATACATCCGTATGTGATAGTCCATTTGAATTCTCTAAAAGACTTATATTTAGAAAATGGAGGGAGTACCTGTCAGGCCGTGCTGAAGCAATGGCAGGCCCTTGGTCACAGGCTAGAGTGATGGGGGCAAAGGACAATGATGAGCGGAGCCACCGCCGGTTGGCAACTAGCGGCGTGGGGCGTGGCGTGGCTGCCGCTCTGGTCCTGTAGCAAGTAGAGTGGTAACGCTACACTGCAAGCAGACAAGCTGTACACCGTGGCAGGCGCCGTGCTCTGGCCGCTTATTTCTCTGCCGTCTAGCCGCGAACGGCACACAACGGGTTGCCAACCGGTGCAAGCAAGTGGAAGATGCGGGTACACGAAGCAAAGGACAATGAATGCGAGGAAAACGTACAGGCAAGGGTGGTGAATTGTCTCAGAACGACCTGGTAGCCACCGCGCCAGCTCGAAATGGGGCACACGCTGTCGGGCCGATCTGGGAGCTGGAGCAGCGGTAGATCGCCAGGACGGACTTTGTTACCGTGGAAAGGAGGGCAACTGGACACATGCATAGTTGCATACTGCCAAACTGGGCTGACTAGGAGCACACCGAATCCTGGCGACAAGCAGACGCGACGATGCAAACACCCAACCTTTATGCCCAGCGCACCACCTTTCGCACGGCATACGGGTGAATTGATGCGGTTGGTGTGGCTCACTACATGGCAACATGCTGGCAGAATGCATATGGAACTTGGAGGAATACATACGGCTACCGTCAGTAACGCAGACAAGTTGTATATATACCGATTCAATATGAACAACTGGGATGGTACATCTGAATGAGAAATTATACATATCGGGAGAGCTAATTTAATTAGGGACCATGCTCTTTGTACGAGTTTCCATGGTAACTTGCAGCCGTCGCTTCACAACCTCGGGTAGCTGTTAAAAGAATTTGGCTCAACTGTTTCTCCTGTGCAAAATATTGGTTGGCTTTTACTTGAGATTACTTCTGTACAAATGGCATCAGGACGCCAAGAAGGGCAATTAACATGTAGAGGCAGGGAGGTGGCCAACTGCTCTGGCTTCTTCAGTCTCCTAGTATACAGTTGTCATTTCGACGCATGTTGTTAGCACGCCAGTAGTAGTATGCAACATCCAGTTGTTCCGCCTAACAGGGATGGATGGATGGGCTGCGATATACAGAGCAAAATTAGCAAGAACTATGGTCAAGACAAGCTTCATGTCCCGAAATCAAGTGTGATGCTTGAAAAAGTAAAGGCTCAAGTGTGGATTTTCCAGTTCATATATTTACGGATGCACATGACTTACCACATAACTCTGGCAAACGATGGGGCACTAAAACAAGTCATTAATCAGTAGGGGCTGGCATCATAAGTAAGAATATTAGAGAGGAAATTGTGTATTTGTGTCTTTATCATGCATTAAAATCCTAACTCTATAGTTGTACAAGCTCAGGAGAACATTTTGAGCCATGTTCAGTTAGCCGCTCACACAACATTGAAGGTGCAAAAGATCCTAGTTTCATGTAACTGAACGCAGGCGATAAACTAAAAACTGTAAGATTGTGACATACCTTTGTCTATCTGTGGGGATGACAACAAAGACTCCATCCATCTACAGTTGTTAGCTTCAAAATAAATCAATGATATTTCCCATAGTCATATTATGATACTCCCTCCGTCCCAAAATACTTGTCGGAGAAATGGATAGAAATAGATGTATCTACAACTAAAATACATCTAGATACATCCATTTGTCCGACAAGTATTTCCGGACGGAGGGAGTACAATTCAAGCCACTGACTGGCCAAAGCAGCTGAAAACCACTTAGTTACCCTGCCAAGCTCCAAAAAAATTCACTTGGCCTATCCTTGATAGTTAGTTATCACGCTTGAGTCCATGGTGGGGAGAACCAGTTGTTAAGTCTAGTGAAGGATTTGGCTTCACATGATCCACCAAGGCAGGACGAGTGAAATGTTCAGAAGGGGACAGTCTATCACGCAAATCAAAAACGTTTCCAAGCCTCTTTCCAAATTGAGGACTCAGAATGTTAGCTTCAGATACTATCCTCTCCTGAACCCCCTGTGAGACTTGATGCACTCGACCAAACTGCCCAAGGTTACGGTCTGTAGGCCGGTTGGGGAAGTGATCATCTGGGCCTCTTGATGCGATTGCAAATCCTTCATTGCTGTAGGTTGGTTGCTTTGAATGATTAAAGGGAATAGCACCATTGCCACCAGACAGGGGAGTAGAAGCGCCTGAAAGGGTTCTGGGGCTTGAAATTGGAGATGGCGACATTCGGCCATTTGTATGTTGGGGAGACCTTGACCTTAGCAGAGGACTTCCACATGGAGAAACTGGACAGGATATATTGCTCCGTATATGGATATCGCTGCAAAGTAAACAACAATATGAGGTTCCATGCAAAAGATAAACAAAGTTCACCAGAAATCAATTTCCTAGTAAGCATGAGGTTAGCTGTAGAAAACTGCACTAAAAGGAGGGCACCTAGGCACTAGGCACTCCCCTCCTCTCTGGTAACCTATAGCCTGCTTAATGAATAGTCCACATTTAGGGAAAGCGGATTTTTGGAGGACGGGTGCATTGGAGCACTTTATTTTGAATAGTTCAAAAATTACATTTTAAAGTTACAAAATTTTCCGAAAACAATCTACATGTTCATATGGATGTATACTACATATGTGTACATTTTGGTGATGAAATAAGTAAGCATGTAAGCTACACAAAATGTCAAAATGGTGATTTCTAAATAGTGAACAGTATATGCCCTGTTCATCTTTCCAAAATCGCAATTGTCATTTTTGTGTGGCTAGCATGGTTACTTATTTCATCACATAAATTTGCACATGTGTAGTGTACATCCATATGAACATGTAAAACTTTTTCCAGGTTTTTTTAATCAAAATACCATTTTGGAACTATTCAAAATATAGCGCTCACTGGAGCACGTGCACCAAAGTGGGTTTTTGACATTTAGGGTGCGACCCTGTCACCTATAGCCTTTTAGGATATTGGCAGTAGAAAACTGTATGATGTCTGGTGGTACAAAGAAGTTCCAGGTAGGATGGCTTTAATTTGCATAGCTAACGCTTTAGTTATGGGTTACTGGCTTACTGCAAAAACGTTTGGACGACAGTGTGTGTTTCTGAAGTAAATAAGCAGAACTTGGGAAATGTTGTACCTATGCTTCGAGGAATATTTTGCACCCCTTCTCTGGTAACCTATAGCCTTTTAGGATATAGGCAGTAGAAAACTGTATGATGTCTGGTGGTACAAAGAAGTTCCAGGTAGGATGGCTTTAATTTGCATAGCTAACGCTTTAGTTATGGGTTACTAGCTTACTGCAAAAACGTTTGGACGACAGTGTGTGTTTCTGAAGTAAATAAGCAGAACTTGGGAAATGTTGTACCTATGCTTCGAAGAATATTTTGCACCCCTTCTCTGGTAAATTGTCTGACCCTCCAATCCCAATGACGAGATATTTGTTGTATGTCCAGCCACCTAAAAGATCAGTAGAAGCCTAGCAAAGTGAGAAGACCACGAGAATGACAAAAGAAGACACCGAGTCATCCCTGATATGTCAGTTACAAAGAAGTATTGTTACCTTAGAATTCGGTCTACAAGATATCACGGGCAAATGTTCCAAAGGATCAGACATAACGGATTTCTCAAGTCGGACTTTATATTGTATGAACGGGTGTTGCAAAAGCTCCATTGCTGTCGGCCGTTGAGAAGGATCACGTTGCAGACACTTTCTGATGAAGTCCTTGCACTGCTCTGATAGGTGATCTGGTATTGGTGGAAGTTCCTTGCTATTTCCAATCTTGAACATTGCAGCAATCTGTTGGTGAGAAAAGCAGGGAAATATTTGATGATTACTTACTTATCATGACCAACCAAAAATGGAAGCCCTTATCATCTCAATGTTCCATAAAACTGCATGCAAGTAAATGTGTTTTTGGAGTTTCCACATCAAGACAGTCATAAGTTCTTAAACAACCAAGGAACTCTTTGCCTATCTCCTAGTATCAGTGTAACAGAAACGGGTAGCTGGTTCACTTGTGTTGGTAACTGGCAGAGTTTCAGGAAGGAAGCAGTCTGCAGCAATTTTCCATGTTTTATATATAATTTTACAGAAATGGCCTGTTATCTGGCAGAAGGTGCGAAAACCAGACAATATGTGCAGGAAATGGTTAACATACTACACCTGTCACAGTACTAGTATTTGGTAGTTTATTTGAGAAAGGTTATTTCACTGACATGTATGCACATCACTCCAGACAGCTTGCTCATTCTAAGGTAAATTGAAAATATGCTTCAAGGACACGGTCAAATTCAAAAAATCCAAAATAGCAGTCATCCGAAACAAATAGCAGGAAGCAGAAAGTCAATCTTAAGCTGAACTCATAGTTTAATCGACTTGAAAGGTATTTTTGAAGTTTAACAGCATGTGTGGAACACAGATGAAGTAAGAAATGCAGCTTGGACACACATTGGCCATCTGATATTATAGAACAAATCAGTGGCAAATCTAGAAAATAATGGAGGGGGGGCTGGGCTGCCTGGGTCATGCAAATATGTGTTGGATTGGGCCTGCAAGTAGCTGGGCTGGGCCTTAAAACTAGTAGTAAATACAAATTTTACAGCACTGGAGGGGGGGCTTGAGCCTGTTAAAGCCCCCCTAGTAGATTCGCCCCTGGAACAAATATAAAGTGCATCTTTGTGGTAGAATACTGACCCCTTCGTACTGGCTCCATGGGGGTTTTGCGGTAGCCATCTCCAGGACAGTGCATCCTAAACTCCATATGTCAACCGCAAGATTGCAACCACCATTCGAACTCTTTATAACCTGCATGTGCGTTAAGTATAAATTTGTAACCAAAAGAAAATAAGATACACATCGAACTGAAATGAAAATATACAAAGTAATGTAGGAGCATAATATTTTCAAGAGTACCTCTGGAGCCATCCAATATGGACTACCCTTAAATGAGAAAGGACATTGCTGCCCATTGATCTGACAGAAGGTACCCCAAAAGGTGAACAATAAGACACAGTTAATACAACATAATTAGTAAAATACATTTATTACCGTATAAGAGAGGCCATTTGTGACCAGACAACTTACATGTTTAGCCATTCCAAAGTCTGCAAGCTTAACACGACCGCTAGGATCTACTAGTATGTTTGCACCTTTGATATCCCTGCATGTTGTGTAAGCATGACTTCAGTACACCAGAATTCCATATATATGCAACCAAAACAAACTGAATGCTACCTATGGACTGTATTCTTCGCATGCAAATAAGCTAAGCCTGAGAGTATCTGCTGAGTGTAGCTGCGTATTGCTGGTTCACCAAGCTGTCCATACTCTTGTAGAAGTTTATGGATAGATCCACCAGACACAAACTCCAAGTATATATACAGTTTGTCATCAACCTGTTTTCGGCATAAATAATGTATAAAGTCATGCCCAAAAATGAAACGTGTCGCATAAAGTAGCCTTCAATGAAATCCCAAGAAGCTATCATAAACTCTCTTGCCACCCATGAAAAAGGGAGAAAGGTACAAACATGATAACAACACAGTTACAGGTATAATCCTCTGAACTTACAGGGAAAGATAGCAGCCCAACCAGAAATCAAAGAATACCAAGTAAATAACAATTGAAGGCAACAGTTTATACCGTTTCTGTGCCATAGTATCGTACGATATTTGGGTGTTGTAAGCGGCTCAAGAGCGATATTTCCTGAGAAAGAAAAGAATAAATGAAATACTGAATGGAAAATAATAATAAAATAAACTGATCCTTTTGCTGCTGTGGTAGTGACATAGTATAGGTGGAAGCACATTTTAAAAACCATACCTGCCCCAACTGCTTTGCACTTTCCTTTGATTTAGGATCATCCGAGAATAGGGTCACCTCTTTCATAGCACACATTTCACCGCTATCACTGGTATAGATAGTGAAACCAAAACAGGGGGAAAGGACTGTGAGGAATCAAGACATGATTTGAAAATAATCAAACGGTCATCATATAGTACTAGCAAGGAAACTATGTGATGCCACTGAATAAAAAAAGACATACAACATGTTTCTGAGGCTAGTTGATTTATTAAGGTGGGGCGTTGCTTGGAGTATCTATGAAATTCATTGTAGATCGAGGTGTTTCTGCAAAACAGACTTAAGTGGGTGGTGAGCGATTCCATTTTAATCTTAGGCGTTGGTAGCAAATTGGACCGTTGGTACTTGGTACAACCCTAAGTTGAAAGGACCATCGCCCACCAACTGGTTTCTTTATAGCAGTAGAGATGAAGATTTAAGCCGCATAAACTATATAATTGTCACAATTGTGTTCAGTAACCCAAAAAGGATATTAACTTCTCTTATCCTTACCATATCATGCTTTAACACGCCAGTGACTTATGAGTCTGAATGCAAGCGAGTCTACCATTAACATAAGATATCAATATCATCTGCTCTTCTGCAAACGGTAACTTTCAGTGCTAGGGATGTCCAATCCTAAGAATCATATCCACTAGGCGCGGACTTTATGCAAGTTAGATATGGTCATGATTTGAATGAATTTTATTTACTACTACCTCCGTTCCTTTAAGGTGGGCATTGAGTTTTATTTGCCAAAATTCCCTGAAAGAAGTGGACTAATTTTGCGTTAAACCTGCCAAAAATACCCCCAAGTCACACGCCCGTGCATTGACACGCCAAATTAAATAAGCTGCGGCTGAATTCTCCGGCTTCTGTGCCAGCCTTTATTGCGGTTTGTTTCTCTCATAGTAAATCCCGCATGCATGCATAAATGGAAAATTCCATGGTCTTGCATGTGCCAAACGAAGCAAATGCGCTCACATTGGCTGACACATTCTGTTTGCAAAGCGCGTGGTGGGTGAGCATGCGCGGAGCAGCCAGTGCAAGGGCGTGAGGGAACCAAGTAACTGTGGCATGGCTAGAGAGACGATTAAGGGTGTTCGTGTTGTGGGCTAATAACTGCTCAAACGTGTGCTTTACCAGGGGTAAAAGGGTCCAAAAAACTGCTTCTCCCAAGCCCTCCTTGATCTTAGCGGAACAAATGTCATGCCCTCCTTTGACAAACAGAAGTAGTAGTTTTTAGCTCCTCGCTAGAAACAGTGCATGTCACACCATATATGTAAACGCCCTAGACATCTAGTCTTAAAAGTGAAAAGATAGCAAGCTGCTACAGTGACTGTCACATAAAATATGACTATACCTCTGAAATAACAATAAAGTTGTACGAGACAATATGAAATAAAACAAGATATTATGAGAGTCCATACACACGAAAAACTTGCTGAAAATCAAGATAACCAGAATAGAACAAGTTACGCAAGCACCTCAGAAAAACTCTTAAGCATGCTTAAAGTATATGTACAGTAAGTCATACAATGAAATTTTGAAGTTCCATATGTAGGAAAACATATACCTGTTAAAGCCAACATATACATGGCCAAATGTCCCACGACCAATCAGCTTCCCCTTCTTCCATCGTGATCCAGGACTTGGTGGATTCTCTGTTCGGCCAGGACTACGAGGCGCTGAAATAGGACTAGCTGGCGTGGACTTGTTTGGAAAAAATGAACTATTAGAGATGCTCAGTGGTGGAAGAGGCAATCTGTGGGTTTGCTTCTTCTTCCCACCATCATTCCGACCTGTCGGAGATTCAGGTGCCATCCCTCCAGACCTCGGATGCAATGGAGAAACACTTCCACTGTGCACCCTGGAACTAGGGCCAGGACTTGTCATTCTTGGGCTAGGAATCGGTGAACACTCTGGACTACCTCTGCTGGGCTGCCAGAAAAGCTGGGCTAGCATATCACCACCCACAGAGTTATGGCCAGATGTTTGCCCTGAACCTGGACTGGAGCACTGACCAGAGCCAAGGAAAGTAACATCTGTATGAGGCTTCACTGCCCAAAAGGCTGAAGTTGGAATATGGTCCGGACATATTCTTCTCGGACTTCTAGAAGGACTTGACATCAAACTATTCGGAGCACTCTCCAAGACTACCGGCCGAGGATTTTGTGGATTAGGTTGGTGATTGTCAGCTGCAATACCTCTCGGTGATGTGGACAATGTATGGTTACTGAGGAATTGATTAGCTGTCTTTGCCATCTCCTTGGTATTCTTGGTGGTGATAGCACCAGGACGCTCTTTGCGCACATTACTTCAGGGTTCAAGCAGAATAAAAATATATGTAAGAGCAAGTTTGAACGAAGAGGCACAAAATTAATGCACTACAATAAGGAGCATACCTTGACTTGCTCTTGGAAGTAGTATTTGTTGTGTTTTCAGCATCATTTCCAACAGGGCTCGGAAGCTGAGAATCTCCATGGTCATCACTATCAACAGAGCAGTTGCTAGAGAGGGAAGCAGTCACTATTTCTGACCTTCTCTGAGGCCTGTTAGGTTTAGGAAGTGGCAGAAGCAGTGGTGGTTTGCCACGTTTTTCTAATATGGGCCTTGATTCAGTGACATCAGAAGCAGTACGTGTCACTGCAGGACATGATCCAGGAACAGGAAGTGGTTGGGGATGTAGCCTATCAGCTGAAAAGCTTTGACAGCGAGAAACTTCTTTTGAGGGTGAAGTTGCGCGCGATACTGTGGTAGACTGGCAGACCTTTTCAACAGTTGTATCATCGCCACGTCTATACCTCCGTTTTGATTTTGTGCTTCCTTTTTGCTCATTTGGACTTATAAACCGATGAAATGTATCCATGAGGTTCTCTTTGGTGGTTTTCTTTGCATCTTTGGAGGAAGACTTCCCCCACCATGATGGCATATCGAATATGGAAGGATCTGTGGTATATCTAACCAGCAGCGCACTCACCACAATGTTACCAAAACTGATCGATTACCATATTCTGCCAGTCAGATGAGAGCATAAGCACGGGCTTTTCTCGTTATGGCATGCAACACCCTGGACTTTCCCGATGGACCGACAATGGAACGATATCTGCAAAACCAAGAGCCCAAGATGGAGTAAGATTCCAGCTAGCACTTTCTTCCACTTCCATACACATTAAAGTCTAACACATATCCAGATATTAAGAAACCAGCAATTCAGTTCGAAACAGTATTAACCATGTGCCAATAGCAGACCCTGGGGCAAGTGAAGGATGAAAAAAAAAGTGTCAAGATAAAAAATATGTTGTATTTCATTCAGGTTCTCCTAGGTTGGCTTGCGTGATTCAACAGCAGAACAAGAATATGGTGAGCTACAGCATCATGTGCGTTTGGTTTTCATTTACTTCGGACCAACCAAATTCCTAATTGGTTGCCATCATCGGACGGACACTTGCTCAAGCATGTGACCTCATCTGCCATGAATACCCCGCTCGAAGTGGAACAAGAGTGAGTGCGCACGCTTCGATCGATCGATCGGCAGAATGCTACTATATGGAAAGCGGGGGAAACACGGGTTCCCACTTCGCTTAGGTGAGAAGCTGTCGGGGCGACAACCGACAGTTTAGGGGCGGATCTAGATGGCGCGCACCGGCACGCCCGGAAATCGCGGAGGCTCGGCGGGGCTCAGCTAATCACTGGGCGGAAACAAGCTCGTACCTCGGAGACCGGCGGCCGGGGACCGCGGACGGGGCGGAGGCAGCAGGAACGCGACGCCCCTACGAGCGAAAGGGGGGGACGGCGGCGACGCGTCGTGAGGGGCCGGGGGTGCTTGCAGGAGGTGGCACGGGACGGAGGCGTCGGTGGCGAGGCACGGCGCGACGGCGGCCGTGGGGCGGGCCGACGGCGAGGGGAGATTCCGAGCTGCTGCGGTGGGGGAGGCGGGTTGGTAGGTCGGGTCGGGTCAGCAGGAGGAGGGAGCAAGAGGGAACAAAGGCAAGGGAAAGAGATGGACGATGCTTCTCTCTTCTAGGAGTATTTTTTTTTTCCGGCTCCGCACCCAGCACTGGCACACTTGAAGGGGCAGAGGACAAGTCCACCCTTCAGTCGAACGTTGCGACGCCCCGTGTACGTCGGAGTACGTACGACCACGAGACGGTCAGTCTAGCAGCACACACAGCACTGGCAACTGGAAGGAGGCGAAGCCAGAACTGAACTGGAGTCTCCGGTTTCTCACTCGCTGGCAAAGCGGCAACCGCCGAGCGATCGGCGCGGCGTGCCTGCCGGGATCTCTGCTGGAGGCGATCCCCTCTGCCTTCCAACTGCGAACTGCAAGGCTACTCGCTCGTCCGGGGAGCTTGGTGTTGAACGGAGTTGGGGTCTTAGTTGACCCGTGGCTTGGGGAATGATTTTAATTCGAGGTGAGTTGTTGCAGTGGCTGCTAATTTGCTAATCAATCGGGCACTCTAAACTGCTCTGCCCCGTTAGGACGTGATTGCTTGGCATGGCGCACTTGACGTAAAATGAACGTGTTCTCGGTGAAATCCGCGTACCGTGTCGAGTGGAGGTGGGCGTCTTTTCGGTGAAATCTGCATATCATACGGACTGGAACTATCCGTTAGGAAAAAGACGTAGAAGACCGAATGGGGAAGGTCGGTCGTGCATCAACCCGGTCTGGAAAAATGTGTATGGAATATAGGAATTTCTCGGAAGGCATAGACCACTGCATCGCAGTTGTGCATGGCATATATTATTGAAAGACAGCAAACAGAAATATGTGTACTCATGTCATATTGTCTAGTGTGTATTTGAGTATGGCAAGAGTTGGATCTGGTGTGAAATGTTCCTATAGCTCCCTTGGTTGATCGTGTTTGGCGTTCAAAATTGTACTCACATAACTGATTTGATCAAGTCAGATACGGGTATCAGAGATGTACATTATTGGGAGTTGGCACCTATGATGAAAAGTAATAGGTCAATTTCATATCAAGCCTATGCATGTCCCTTTGTGTTCAACAACCTCAAGAAAGAGCAAACTCAGAGCCAAGGGAAGATCCTCGATAGCTAGAAGAGATCAATTGTATAAGCCACCGTGGGGCACGATGAAGATCAATGTAGATGTTATGTTCAGCGGGTAATGTAAATCGTGTGACACGTGTGGTGACTCATGGTTTACTCCGGAATCCTTTAACACTCCTTGTAGCAGTTTATCATCCTACCTTAATGCCCTTAAAGTTGCAACATAAGAAAGAGATCCTTCCTAATCCAGACTATGGTGGATGACAAGAGAGAGAGAGAGAGAGAAAGAGAGAGAGAGAGAGAGAGAGAGAGAGAGAGAGAGAGAGAGAGAGAGAGGGACGAAGTCAGTGATGGGGAGGGGGAATCGACCACAACTGCCCATAAAACCTAGTGACCACCTCATCATCTCCCACCCAACATGAAGATGTATTCACATAAATCGTTTCTCGGGGACCACACAAATGTACGGTGAGGATTGAACCAACAATCTAAAGAGACCAGCGGGTGGGACCGAAGAACGAGCCGGCGGTGGGGAATTTAAAATTTTGGCCATGTCATCTCAGGGGGTACTGATGGTGTCCCAGACTAGAGGGTGCTTGCCACGTCAGCTCCCGACCATGTGGGCGGGGACGAGGACCCCGAAGATTATCAACCAACGCACTACGTTCGTCGGGCCAAGGAGGAGCCAAGATGGAAGATTCCAAAGACTTGGCGCGTACTCCAAGACTTAGAAGTTGTCTTCGTCACGATTACGCTAGCTGTAACCGACATATGTGTAAAACCCAGGCACCCCCGGTATCTATATAGGCCGATGGGTCGGGACCATAAACGACAACTCTCTCTAACACATGATCTCTTGGTAGATCAACCAGTAACTTGTACTCCCTTCAAATCAATACAATCAAAGCATGATGTAGGTTATTATCTCTTCGAGAGAGCCCGAACCTGGGTAAATCATGTGTCCATGTTGTTGGAAATATGCCCTAGAAGCAAAAATATTGTATTATATATTTCCATTTTCATAATTAAGGGTTTTAAATTAATAATAAAAGGCTCTAGTAATTGTTAAGAGGCTTTTATTTGTTATTTAATATCAACAGGCCTTAAAAGGCCAAGTGGTGGAAGGAGAACTGAGCCGCCATGTCCAATAGGGGAGGCGCCCCACTTTTCCAAGTGGGAAGGCCAAATTGGAGTACGGGAAGGAGGAGTCCTCCCCTTTTGGCCGGCACACCAAGGAGAGGTTTCCCTCCTTGTGTGGCAGCCCCTCCTCTTCCTCCAACCTATATATACATACACACACACTAGAGGCTTTGGTACTATTTGGACACACAAGTTTTGGAGCCTCATCTAGTTCTCTAGTTCTAGTTCTAGTTCTGGTTGGTGCTAGTTGATCAATTGGAGCTTGAACTAGATCCTCTAATCCTAATAATTAGAAGTCGGTGGGGTTCTAATCTCCTCCCTCTAATTCTCTGGTGACGATTAGCTCTGGACGGCGAAGCGCTGCCAGATCGTGAAGACTGTATGCTTGCAACCAAGCTAGAGAGGTCGTGCTTTCGGTCTTCCATTCGAGGGATTATTCATGGGCGGTTCACATGATTGTTCATCTATGGTTCGAGGGACTCCAAGTATGCTACACCGACTCATCTTCTTCTGCTGCACTCCAAAGTCAGTAACGATTCTGACAAACCGTTTATGCATCTTCATATTGTTCCTGGTTGATCGTAGGGCGATTTTTTTCCTACTACGTTTTCGAACACATGTTACCATCATGCCAGGACTACCAGCTCAGTACCCCCTACCTAAGATGTGCTGGATTTGACTCCATCACCCCTTTTGTGGAATGGATGAGTCCATTGATCATTTGCGTATGAAATGTTGTCTAGCTAGAATGCTTTCGAACATCATCAAATGTTCCTTTAATATCCTTGATATTCCTCATAATATTGATGCTCTTCTTGACAATTGGATCCACAAATTCCAACATGATAAACAAGTGGTGTTTGCTAGTGTTTAGGTTGTATTTTGGACTATCTGGAAGATTAGAAATGGAACCATATTTCATAATAAGAACCCTCCCTACGCTCGTGCACATCGACCGTGTCCTCTGCTCGCCGAGTTGGGAGGCCGCCCACCCCAACTGCCTTTTGTGTTGCCTTTCCTCCGCGGCCTCAGACCACGCGCCCCTGCTCATCGAGTGCTCCTTCCCCCTCCCGGGCCCCAAGTGTTTTCATTTAGAGAGGTTTTGGCCCAAGCTTGAGGGCTTCCACCAGACGGTCACCGCTGCCTGGCAGGAGACTGCCCGTGACCCGGACCCGTTTTGTCACATCTTCGCACGCCTCAAGTGTACCGTGCGGTGGATCAGCCACGTTGCGCTTCAACTATTCATCTCGCGCGAGCTGATTGCGCGCCTGATCGCGGCTCAAGACTCCCCGCCGCTGTCTCCGGCCGAATCTTGGCTTCGCCACCAGCTGAAGAGAACTTACCTCGGGCTCGCCTCCCTTGACAGATCTATCCCCCGCCAAGGCATCCGTCTCTCATGGCTGCGCGTCGGCGACACTGACATTGCCTTCCTCCGACTGCGGGCCGCCCACCGCAAGCAGCGGAACTGTTGGAAATATGCCCTATAGGCAATAATAAAATAGTTATTATTATATTTCCTTGTTCATGATAATTGTCTATTGTTCATGCTATAATTGTATTAACAGGAAACTGTAATACATGTGTGAATACATAGACCACAACATGTCCCTAGTGAGCCTCTAGTTGACTAGCTCGTTAATCAATAGATGGTTGTGGTTTCCTGACCATGGACATTGGATGTCGTTGATAACGGGATCACATCATTAGGAGAATGATGTGATGGACAAGACCCAATCCTAAGCACAGCACAAGATCGTGTAGTTCGTTTGCTAGAGCTTTTCTAATGTCAAGTATCATTTCCTTAGACCATGAGATTGTGCAACTCTCGGATACCATAGCAATGCTTTGGCTGTATCAAACGTCACAACGTAACTGGGTGACTATGAAGGTGCACTACATGTATCTCCAAAAGTGTCTGTTGGGTTGGCACGAATCAAGACTGAGATTTGTCACTCCGTATGACGGAGAAGTATCTCTGGGCCCACTCGGTAATGCGTCATCATAATGAGCTCAATGTGACTAAGGAGTTAGCCACGGGATCATGCGTTATGGAACGAGTAAAGTGACTTGCCGGTAATGAGATTGAACGAGGTATGGGGATACCGACGATCGAATCTTAGGCAAGTAACATCCCGATGGACAAAGGGAATTGTATACGGGATTGATTGAATCCCCGACATCGTGGTTCATCCGATGAGATCATCGTGTAATATGTGGGAGCCAACATGGGTATCCATATCCCACTGTTGGTTATTGGCCGGAGAGATGTCTCGGTCATGTATGCATGGTTCCCGAACCCGTAGGGTCTACACACTTAAGGTTCGGTGACGCTAGAGTTATTATGGGAAATTGTATGTGGTTACCGAAGGTTGTTCGGAGTCCTGGATGAGATACTAGATGTCACGAGGAGTTCCGGAATGGTCCGGAGGTGAAGATTTATATATGGAAGTCCAGTTTCAGTCGCCGGAATGGTTTCGGGGGTTATTGGTATTATACTGGGACCACCAAAAGGTGTCCGGGGGTCCACCGAGTGGGGCCACCTGCCCCGGAGGACTTAATGGGCTAAATATGGGAGGGAACCAGCCCCCTAGTGGGCTGGTGAGCCCCCCAAGGGCCCAAGGCGTCTAGGGTTGGAAACCCTAAGGGAAGGGGGCACCTCCCACCTTGCTTGGGGGGCAAGTCTCCCCTCCTGGCCGCCGCCCCTCCCCCCTATAGATTCATCTAGGGAGCCGGCCCCCTCTTCCCTTCCCCCTATAAATAGTGGGGGTGGGAGGGCAGCTGCACCCCTTCCGCTGGTGCAGCCCCTCCCTCCTCCAACACCCCCTCCTCCTCCGTAGTGCTTGGCGAAGCCCTGCAGGAGAACCGCAAGCTCCACCACCACGCCGTCGTGCTGCCGGAGCTCTCCCTCAACTTCTCCTCTCCCCTTGCTGGATCAAGAAGGAGGAGACGTCCCCGAGTTTGTACATGTGTTGAACGTGGAGGCGCCGTCCGTTCGGTGCTAGATCGGATCTTTTGCGATTTGAATCGCCACGAGTACGACTCCATCAACCGCGTTCTTGTAACGCTTCTGCTTAGCGTTCTTCAAGGGTATGAAGAGGCACCCCCCCTCTCTCGTTGCTAGCTTCTCCTAGATTGATCTTGGTGACACGTAGGAATTTTTTTTAATTATTACTACGTTCCCCAACAGTGGCATCATGAGCTAGGCCTATGCGTAGATTCTATGCACGAGTAGAACACAAAGTAGTTGTGGGCGATGATTTGGTCAATTTGCTTGCCGTTACTAGTCTTATCTTGATTCGGCGGCATTGTGGGATGAAGCGGCCCGGACCGACCTTACACGTACGCTTACGTGAGACTGGTTCCACCGACTGACATGCACCTGATGCATAAGGTGGCTAGCGGGTGTCTGTCTCTCCCACTTTAGTCGGATCGGATTCGATGAAGAGGATCCTTATGAAGGGTAAATAGCAACTGACATACCACCATTGTGGATTTTGCGTAGGTAAGAAACGTTCTTGCTAGAAACCCATACCAGCCACGTAAAACATGCAACAACAATTAGAGGACGTCTAACTTGTTTTTGCAGGGTATGCTATGTGATGTGATATGGCCAAAAGGATGTGATGAATTATATATGTGATGTATGAGATTGATCATGTTCTTGTAATAGGAATCACGACTTGCATGTCGATGAGTATGACAACCGGCAGGAGCCATAGGAGTTGTCTTAATTTATTGTATGACCTGCGAGTCAATGTAAACGCCATGTAATTACTTTACTTTATTGCTAACCGTTAGCCATAGTAGTAGAAGTAATAGTTGGCAAGACAACTTCATGAAGACACGATGATGGAGATCATGGTGTCATGACGGTGATGAAGGTGATCATGTCGCGCCTCGAAGATGGAGATCAAAGGCGCAAGATGATATTGGCCATATCATGTCACTTTATGATTTGCATGTGATATTTGTCATGTTTACATCTTATTTGCTTAGAACAACGGTAGCATAAATAAGATGATCCCTCACTAAAATTTCAAGAAAAGTGTTCCCCCTAACTATGCACCGTTGCGAAGGTTCGTTGTTTCGAAGCACCACGTGATCATCGGGTGTGATAGATTCTAACGTTCACATACAACGGGTGTAAGCCAGATTTACACATGCGAAACACTTAGGTTGACTTGACGAGCCTAGCATGTACAGACATGGCCTCAGAACACGAGAGACCGAAGGTCGAACACGAGTCGTATAGTAGATGCGATCAACATGGAGATGTTCATCGTTGATGACTAGTCCGTCTCACGTGATGATCGGACACGGCCTAGTCGATTCGGATCATGTATAACTTAGATGAATAGAGGGATGTCTATCTAAGTGGGAGTTCATTAAGTAATTTGATTAGATGAACTTAGTCTAAAATTGTCTTTACAATCTATCATGTAGATCCAATGGCCCACGCTAATGTTGCCCTCAACTTCAACGCGTTCCTAGAGAAAACCAAGCTGAAAGATGATGGAAGCAACTATACAGACTGGGTCCGTAACTTGAGGATCATCCTCATAGCTGCCAAGAAAGCATATGTCCTTGAAGCACCGCTAGGTGAGGCACCCATTTTCCCAGCAACTCAAGACGTTATGAACACCTGGCAGTCGCATAGTGATGATTACTCCCTGGTTCAGTGCAGCATACTTTACAGCTTAGAATCGGGGCTCCAAAAGCGTTTTGAGCAGCACGGAGCATATGAGATGTTCCTAGAGCTAAAAATGGTTTTCCAAGCTCATGCCCGGGTCGAGAGATATGAAGTCTCCGACAAGTTCTACAGTTGTAAGATGGAGGAAAACAGTTCTATTAGCGAGCATATACTCAAAATGTCTGGGTTGCACAACCGCTTGTCTCAGCTGGGAGTTAATCTTCCAGATGACTCGGTCAATGACATAATCCTTCAGTCGCTTTCACCTAGCTACAAGAGCTTTGTGATGAACTACAATATGCAAGGGATGGAGAAGTCCATTCCTGAGTTATATTCAATGCTGAAATCAACGGAGGTGGAAATCAAAAATGAACATCAAGTGTTGATGGTGAATAAGACCACTAGTTTCAAGAAAGGCAAGGGTAAGAAGAACTTCAAGAAGGAAGGCAAGGGAGTTGCCGGGAAGAAGCCAATGAATGGACCCAAGCCTGAGACTGAGTGCTTTTATTGCAAGGGAAATGGTCACTAGAAGCGGAACTGCCCCAAGTACTTAGCGGATAAGAAGGCCGGCAACGCCAAAGGTATATATGATATACATGTTATTGATGTGTACCTGGCCAGCACTCGTAGTAGCTCCTGGGTATTTGATACCGGTGCCGTTGCTCATATTTGTAACTCAAAACAAGAGATGTGGAATAAGCGGAGACTGGCAAAGGACGAGGTGACGATGCGCGTCGGGAATGGTTCCAAGGTCGATGTGATCACCGTCGGCACGCTACCTCTACATCTACCTTCGGGATTGGTTTAAACCTCAATAATTGTTATTTAGTGCCAGCTTTGAGCATGAACATTGTATCTGGATCTCGTTTAATGCGAGATGGCTACTCATTTAAATCCGAGAATAATGGTTGTTCTATTTATATGAGAGATATGTTTTATGGTCATGCCCCGCTGGTCAATGGTTTATTTTTATTGAATCTCGAACGTGATGTTACACATATTCATAGTGTGAATGCCAAAAGATGTAAGGTTGATAATGATAGTCCCACATACTTGTGGCACTGCCGCCTTGGTCACATTGGTGTCAAGCGCATGAAGAAACTCCATGCAGATGGACTTTTGGAGTCTCTTGATTATGAATCATTTGACACGTGCGAACCATGCCTCATGGGCAAAATGACCAAGACTCCGTTCTCCGGAACAATGGAGCGAGCAACCAACTTGTTGGAAATAATACATACTGATGTATGCGGTCCAATGAGCGTTGAGGCTCGCGGTGGCTATCGTTATGTTCTCACCCTCACTGATGACTTAAGTAGATATGGGTATGTCTACTTAATGAAACACAAGTCTGAGACCTTTGAAAAGTTCAAGGAATTTCAGAGTGAGGTAGAGAATCAACGTGACAGGAAAATAAAGTTCTTATGATCAGATCGTGGAGGAGAATATTTGAGTAACGAGTTTGGCACGCACTTAAGGAAATGTGGAACTGTTTCACAACTCACGCTGCCTGGAACACCTCAGCGTAATGGTGTGTCCGAACATCGTAATCGCACTCTATTGGATATGGTGCGATCTATGATGTCTCTTACCGATCTACCGCTATCATTTTGGGGTTATGCTTTAGAGACAGCAGCATTCACTTTAAATAGGTACCGTCTAAATCCGTTGAGACGACACCGTATGAATTATGGTTTGGGAAGAAACCTAAGCTGTCGTTTCTGAAAGTTTGGGGATGCGATGCTTATGTCAAGAAACTTCAACCTGAAAAGCTCGAACCCAAATCAGAAAAATGCGTCTTCATAGGATACCCTAAGGAAACTATTGGGTATACCTTCTACCTCAGATCCGAAGGCAAGATCTTTGTTGCCAAGAATGGATCCTTTCTGGAGAAAGAGTTTCTCTCGAAAGAAGTAAGTGGGAGGAAAGTAGAACTTGACGAGGTACTCCCTCTTGAACCGGAGAGTAGCGCAGCTCAGGAAGATGTTTCTGTGGTGCCTGCACCGACTAGAGAGGAAGTTAATGATGATGATCATGAAACTTCGGATCAAGTTGCTACTGAACTTCGTAGGTCCACAAGGACACGTTTCGCACCAGAGTGGTACGGCAACCCTGTCCGGGAAATCATGTTGTTTGACAACGATGAACCTTTGAACTATGAAGAAGCGATGGCGGGCTCGGATTCCAACAAATGGCTTGAAGCCATGAAATCCGAGATAGGATCCATGTATGAAAACAAAGTATGGACTTTGACAAACTTGCCTGATGATCGGCAAGCCATAGAGAATAAGTGGATCTTTAAGAAGAAGACTGGCGCGGATGGTAATGTGACTGTCTATAAGGCTCGGCTTGTCGCTAAGGGTTATCGACAAGTTCAAGGGGTTGACTACGATGAGACCTTCTCACCCGTAGCGAAGTTGAAGTCCGTCCGAATCATGTTAGCAATTGCCGCATTCTATGATTATGAGATATGGCACATGGACATCAAAACGGCATTCCTTAACGGTTTCCTTAAGGAAGAATTGTATATGATGCAGTCGAACGGTTTTGTCGATCCTAAGAATGCTGACAAAGTATGCAAGCTCCAGCGCTCCATCTATGGGCTGGTGCAAGCATCTCGGAGTTGGAACATTTGCATTGATGAAATGATTAAATCATTTGGATTTATACAGACTTATGGAGAAGCCTGTATTTACAAGAAAGTGGGTGGGAGCTCTGTAGCATTTCTCATATTATATGTGGATGACATACTATTGATGGGAAATGATATAAAACTTTTGGAAAGCATAAAGGCCTACTTGAATAAGTGTTTTTCAATGAAGGACCTTGGAGAAGCTGCTTACATATTAGGCATCAAGATCTATAGACATAGATCGAGACGCCTCATTGGTCTTTCACAAAGCACATACCTTGACAAGATATTGAAGAAGTTCAATATGGATCAGTACAAGAAGGGGTTCTTGCCTGTATTGTAAGGTGTGAGATTGAGCACGACTCAATGCCCGACCTCGGCAGAAGATAGAGAAAAGATGAGTGTCATCCCCTATGCCTCAGCCATAGGCTCTATTATGTATGCCATGCTGTGTACCAGACCTGATGTGAACCTTGCCATAAGTTTGGTAGGGAGGTACCAAAGTGATCCCGGTATGGAACACTGGACAGCGGTCAAAAATATCCCGAAGTACCTGAAAAGGACTAAGGATATGTTTCTCGTTTATGGAGGTGCCGAAGAGCTCGTCGTAAAGGGTTACGCCGATGCTAGCTTTGACACAGATCTGGATGATTCCAAGTCATAACTCGGATACATGTACATTTTGAATGGTGGGGCAGTCAGCTGGTGCAGTTGTAAGCAAAGCGTCGTGGCGGGATCTACATGTGAAGCGGAGTACATAGCTGCCTCGGAGGCAGCACAGGAAGCAGTCTGGATGAAGGAGTTCATCACCGACCTAGGAGTTATTCCCAATGCGTCGGGCCCGATGACTCTCTTCTGTGGATACACTGGAGCTATTGCCCTTGCCAAGGAGCCCAGGTTTCACAAGAAGACTAGGCACATCAAGTGTCGCTTCAACTCCATTCGTGAATATATTCAAGATGGAGACATAGATATTTGTAAAGTGCATACAGATCTGAATGTCGCAGATCCGTTGACTAAACCTCTTTCACGAGCAAAACATGATCAACACCAGAACTCTATGGGTGTTCGATTCATCACAATGTAACTAGATTATTGACTCTAGTGCAACTGGGAGACTGTTGGAAATATGCCCTAGAGGCAATAATAAAATAGTTATTATTATATTTCCTTGTTCATGATAATTGTTTATTGTTCATGCTATAATTGTATTAACCGGAAACCGTAATACATGTGTGAATACATAGACCACAACATGTCCCTAGTGAGCCTCTAGTTGACTAGCCCGTTAATCAATAGATGGTTGTGGTTTCCTGACCATGGACATTGGATATCATTGATAACGGGATCACATCATCAGGAGAATGATGTGATGGACAAGACCCAATCCTAAGCATAGCACAAGATCGTGTAGTTCGTGCTAGAGCTTTTCTAATGTCAAGTATCATTTCCTTAGACCATGAGATTGTGCAACTCCCGAATACCGTACCAATGCTTTGGTTGTATCAAACGTCACAACGTAACTGGGTGACTATAAAGGTGCACCACATGTATCTCCGAGAGTGTCTGTTGGGTTGGCACGAATCGAGACTGGGATTTGTCACTCCGTATGACGGAGAGGTATCTCTGGGCCCACTCGGTAATGCATCATCATAATGAGCTCAATGTGACTAAGGAGTTAGCCACGGGATCATGCGTTACGGAACGAGTAAAGAGACTTGCCGGTAATGAGATTGAACGAGGTATGGGGATACCGACGATCGAATCTCGGGCAAGTAACATACCGATGGACAAAGGGAATTGTATACGGGATTGATTAAATCCCCGACATCGTGGTTCATCCGATGAGATCATCGTGGAATATGTGGGAGCCAACATGGGTATCCAGATCCCGCTGTTGGTTATTGGCCGGAGAGATGTCTCGGTCATGTTTGCATGGTTCCCGAACCCGTAGGGTCTACACACTTAAGGTTCGGTGACGCTAGAGTTGTTATGGGAAACTGTATGTGGTTACCGAAGGTTGTTTGGAGTCCAGGATGAGATCCTGGACGTCATGAGGAGTTCCGGAATGGTCCGCAGGTGAAGATTTATATACGGGAAGTCCAGTTTTAGTCGCCGGAATGGTTTCGGGGGTTATCGGTATTGAACCAGGACCACCAAAAGGTGTCCGGGGGTCCACCGAGTGGGGCCACCTGCCCCGGAGGACTTAATGGGCTGAATATGGGAGGGAACCAGCCCCTAGTGGGCTGGTGCGCCCCCAAGGGCCCAAGGTGCCTAGGGTTGGAAACCCTAAGGGGAGGGGGCGCCTCTTGAGGGAGTCCTGGATTAGGGGGTCCTCGGGCGTCCGGGCTATGGGACATGGGCCGGACTCATGGGCCATGAAGATAAAAGATGGAAGGCTCTCCCCCGTGTCCGGATGGGACTCTCCTTGGCATGGAAGGCAAGCTTGGCGTGTGGATATGAAGATTCCTTTCTCTATAAACCGACTCTGTACAACCTTTGGCCCCTCCGGTGTCTATATAAACCGGAGGGTTTAGTCTGTAGAGGCAATCATAATCATACAGGCTAGACATCTAGGGTTTAGCCACTACGATCTCGAGGTAGATCAACTCTTGTAACCCCTATACTCATCAAAGTCAATCAAGCAGGAAGTAGGGTATTACCTCCACCAAGAGGGCCCGAACCTGGGTAAACATTGTGTCCCCTGCCTCCTGTTACCTTCGATCCTTAGACGCACAGTTCGGGACCCCCTACCTGAGATCTGCCGGTTTTGACACTGACATTGGTGCTTTCATTGAGAGTTCCTCTGTGTCGTTGATAGAAGGATTGATGGCTCGCCTTGTCATCAACGACAACATCACTTCTGGAGGAGCCCTAGATTCAGGGCAGACCCTCCGGCTGGGCAGCTTCACCATGGGCGCCCGTTTGGCCGTTAAGCCGAAGGCGGCCCCCAAGCCGCCAAAAATCGTCTCTGCATCGGCCCCGAATACTCCGACAAGATGGATCTGGCAGACATAGCGTCTTTGAACGAGCTTCAAGATCGCATCGCCACCTTGGGAATCGCAAATGACTATGATCGGATTGGGCTTAAACCCGATCAGAGAGAAATTAAATCTCTGCCGATCACCCATCTAGTAGCGGTTGTGGAGGAGCAGGCCAACCATAACTCTTCTCCTATGTTGAGAACGAGCTATGTTCAGGTTTCCGAGCCCGGAGGGCCGGACACCTTCTCCGGGAGGACACTCCCTGTTCTCCGAACATAGGACCGGATGTTAAGTCCGAAAACTCACTGGACACTCTGGAGCCCGAGCTGGTGACCTCGGAAATTCATCAAACTCTGGATTCCACGATGGGTCAGAGCGCAAATTTAAGCCCGCCCACCCACCACAAACAATATTCACCAAGCAATTCTGGTCCATCGGACATATGCGACCTAATGCATGTGCGGCAGCAGCCTCAGGAAACAGTCCATCATTTTTGGGCCAGATTCCTCCTTGTTAAAAACAAGATAAAAGACTGCTGCGACGACGACGCAATTTCAGTATTTTACAACAACTGCACAGATGAGGGGATCCTCAATGCCCTCAACCGCCGTCGTGTACTGCACTTTACAGATTTGGCACACATAGTACATAAGTACCACGCAATGGAAAGCGCTTGGAAAACTCAAACCGCTCGCTGGGAACCGCAGGCCTTTAAGCCATTTCCCGGACGAACAAAAAGGACGCCCCCTTGCGGGTCACCTGATCATCACCCCATAGACAAGAAAATCAAGCCCTTTACGGGACATAGAACTGTCTTTGAGGAATGGCTCGATGGGCCATGTAAAATAAATAGGACGCCGAATACTGAACTAACGCACAGCCTACGAGCATGTTGGATACTCCGGCAGGTGGCCAAGAGCGGCGAGGGTATCCTCACCAACACTACCCCAGAAAAGTACTATTCAGAGGACAACGAGCCCGAAGTACTCATGGTCTTTGAGACCTTCTCGTCAAATAATCCGCGCAAACGGGCGCTCCGCGACCTCGCCAAAGTCTGCCAAGTAGCAGCAATGAACCCTTGGAACGATACGACAATTACTTTGAATGCCGATGACGAACCAAGATCCGCTCCATCCGGGCACCAGCCGCTCTGGTCCTAAACCCAATCATGGACGGCTTTTGGCTCACTAAAGTGCTAATGGACGGTGGAGTAGACTGAACCTCATCTACGAGGACACGCTCAACAAAATGCAAATGGACAGGAGTCGCATTGAGCGGAGCAATACATCCTTCGGGGGAATCATCCCTAGCAGGGGAGCAAGATGCTCAGGGAAAATTAAACTAGATGTGGTATTCGGCACACCAGAAAACCATAGGTCCAAGGAGATAATCTTCCAGGTGGCTCCTTTCAACAGCAGATATCATGCCCTGTTAAGGCGAGATGCATTCACACACTTTCAAGCTATACCCCATTACGGGTACATGAAGCTCAAAATGCCCGGGCCCAATGGTGTTATCACCATCTCCACTGATTCGGACATAGCACTCCGCACTGAAAATAAAACCGCATCCCTGGCCCTTGAGGCACTATCCGAAGCCCTAGCGGCCGAAGAACTCACCTCTCTGCGCTCCATAGTGGATAGGGACGACGTAATTCTTGATAAAAGGCCCAAATCCACCTCTTTCAAGCCAGCTGACAAAATAGTCAAATTTCAAGTTCACCTGACGGATCCCAAGAAAACAACCTCCATTGGGGCACAGCTGGACCCAACGGTCGACGCCGCATTACGCGCGTTTCTACGCGAGAACTGGGACATCTTCGCCTGGCACCCCTCGGATATGCCAGGAATCCCACGCGCTGGCCGAACATAGTCTCAATATACCGAAGGGATACAAGCCGGTCAAGCAAACACTCCGGCGATTTTCCGAACCCAAATGACAGGCTATGGGGGAGGAGCTAGCCAAGCTACTCGAAGCCGGGTTTATCAGAGAGATCAAGCATCCGGATTGGCTAGCAAATCTGGTCATGGTACCAAAGAAGGATAAATCCTGGCGCCTATGTGTCGACTTCAAAGACCTTAACAAGGCCTGCCCCAAGGACCCCTTCCCACTACCGCGCATTGACCAGATTATCGATGCAACCGTAGGACACGATTCACTGTGTTTCCTCGACGCATACTCCGGATACCATCAAATTAAGATGAAGGTATCCGACCAAGCCGCAATGGCATTCATCACTCCTTACGGGCCTTACTTTCAAGAATGCTCAATCACGGTGGCCTCAGAAGTACCACTCAACGATATTATAAACAACCGGGACGCCATCGGCCGGATTGCCAAATGGGCCATTGAGCTCTTACCATTTGAAATAACTTACAAACCACGCCGGGCCATTAAATCTCAGGTGTTGGCTGACTTCGTCGCCGAATGGAGGCCGATCTCCCTAAAGAGTATGGCTCGTATTCCAACTGGGTGATGTACTTCGATGGCTCCAAAATGTTAGCCGGACTTGGGGCTGGTGTCGTTTTGACATCCCCCACAGGAGACACAGCCCGTTATGTGCTCCAAATATTGTATACAGACTCTAACAACGCAGCCGAGTATGAGGCCCTATTGCATGGTCTCCGGATGGCTGTCTCCATTGGCATACAACGCCTTCAGGTGCGCGGGGATTCAAACCTTGCAATATCCCAAATAAACGGAGAATTCGACGCAAAAGACCCGAAGATGGCGGCTTACCGCAACGCCGTACTCAAAATATCAGCTCGGTTTGAGCGGCTCGAGTTTCATCATGTGGCTCGAGAAAGTAATCAAGCCGCGGACATCCTTGCTCGCATGGGTGCTAAACGCGACCCCGTCCCACCTAACACCTTTGTGGAAAGGCTCTTCAAGCCATCCGTGGTGTGGCAGGACGAGAACGGCAATACTAGCCCGGGGCCGATCACACCCCCAGATTCCGAACACAGTTTTGATATCGTCGGGGGCTCGGGCACCGAAATAACACCATCAGCCCATGAACTCATGGATGTAATTGCCCCATGGATAGAGCCTTTCGTTGCCTACCTGACTATGAATGAGCTCCCCGAAGATCAGACTGAGGCCCGTCGTATCTTTCGACGCTCAAAGGCCTACAAAGTTCACGAAGGAGAACTATACAAGAAAAGTACTACCGGAATCCTTCAAAGATGCATCTCCGAAGAAGAGGGACGGGAACTCTTGGCTGAAATACACACTGGTCTTGGCAGTCATCACGCCGCAGCTCGGGCCCTTGTAAGCAAGGCCTTCCGTACGGGTTTCTTTTGGCCCACGGCCCGAGCAGATGCACAGGACCTCGTACAGCGCTGCGTTGGATGCCAGCTTTTTGCTAATCAAAGCCACATGCCGCCCATTGCCCTACGAACAATCCCCATCACCTGGCTCTTTGCGGTCTGGGGGTTGGACATGATTGGACCTCTTAAAGGGGAAGCCATAAGAAGAAATACTTATTGGTTATGGTCGACAAGTTCACTAAGTGGATAGAAGCCAAACCAGTTAAAACGGCTGAAGCCGGACCGGTGATAGACTTTATATCCGGCGTCGTACACCATTATGGTGTCCCACACAGTATTATTACTGACAACGGCTCCAATTTTACAGCCGATGAGGTGAAAATTTGGTGCGCCAATTTGGGCATCAAGCTCGATCACGCCTCCGTATATCATCCTCAGACAAACGGTCAGGTCGAACGGGCTAATGGCATGATCATGAGCGGCATCAAACCCAGACTAGTGCGATTTCTGCAAGAATCAGACAAACACTAGGTCGAGGAACTTGATTCCGTACTCTGGGGGCTGCGGACCACGCCCAATCGCACGACCGGATATACACCCTTTTTCATGGTGTACGGTGCGGAGGCAGTCTTGCCTTGTGACATTATTCACGACTCACCCCGCGTGCGCATGTATGAAGAGAGAGAAGCCGATCTCGATCGGCAGGACGACTTGGACGGCCTGGAGGAGGAGCGCGATGTCGCGAAGGCCCGTTCCGCATTCTATCAACAGCAGGCTCGGCGATATCCAAGCAGGGAAGTACGGGCAAAGACTTACAACATCGGTGAACTCGTTCTACGCCTACCAGAGAAGAAAAAGGACAAGCTCAAGCCCAAATGGGACGGTCCCTTCATTATAGATGAAGTTCTCACTGGAGGAGCCTATCGCCTTCGCAATGCTTTGGATAATCGCCTGGAGCCAAACCCATGGAACGCTGCAAGGCTCCGAAGATTCTATTCCTAAAGTCCGCACATATACCCCTTTTTCCTCGTTCCTTCTTTTCTCTCTTTTCCTTTTTCGCGTTTTTATGCGACTTTTAGCTCGTGTTCGGATAAACCTCACACCTGAGTGTCTACATCCTTAAATGTACATACCCCACAATACCTGGGGGCTTCTTATTACAAGAAGCGTATTCTTATTTTTCGAGCATCAAGCTCACGCCATATGTGTCGTATACTCATATATGTCTCTCCTTCGCTATTATATGCACCTTTTATGACTTAAGATTTTGCCAAGCTGGGTTGCCTGGTTCCTGTGCTTATGCCCTACGTTCCCGCTTGTTCGGATAGGGCATAAAGGGAGCACCTCTGTGATTGCTACAACTGGGTTATCTGGACATGTACCTCAGACTGGGTGAAGCCGAAAGCTAGCGTTCTTAAGAGAATAAGTGGTCGGCGGACAAAAGATGAATTGCCCTCATGGCAATACACAACCCCCAGACTATAACATACACTGTGATCTTTAGCATCACAGCTTTGGCATGCAAACAAACAACGCATGCTGGCCCAGGGAAAGAAACCCTTAATGGGACTATTCTACCTGGAAGATGTTTCTTACAATTAAATGTAATATAACATAACTCCTCGAACACAACTTGTCTATTCAAGCAACTATGACCGGACTGCCTGGTTTCCGAACATACTTTGGTGCTTACCTACGGTATAGTATTCGGAAACACTCCAACCCTCGGGTCTTCGGAGGTCGAAGCAGAAAGTCTGCCATGACAATAGTTTTACAAATTCGGTTGGAGACAAGTCTGACGATGAAAGTACATTGCTACCTGGACTCAAAAACTTCTTCTTCCTCTAGACCCTCTAACAGCTTGTCTAGTTCACAATCTTGTTGGGAATACTTGGCGGCCATCTTGACTTGGTCGTACACCAGGCTGACCGGAATTTCTTGTGTTTTTACCATGGCCCAGGCTTCCCGAGCACCTTCTCGGCATGCTGATATCTTCCATAGCGCAAAACGGCACCGAGCTCCCTTGAATAAATTGACGAGTTCCTCCATACTTCCTGGAGGAGAATCGGCTGGCCATAAAGCTTTAGCAATGTTTCTCATTGCCTTCCGAGCTCGCTCATGTATCTTGGACAGCTCTTGTAGCAGGTCGCCTTGAAATCCAGACACCTCTTGTTCGGGCCGCCCTGTCAACACACCTACTAACATAAGCTTGTTAGGATTTGCATAAGCGAACTGTACGATAGTAAGTTAAAAGGCATACTGAATATGCCGCTTCTCAGCTTTCTGTTCTCCTTTAGGGCATCCGCCAGTTGGGCTCGCACGTCTTTCAGCTCTTCACCGAGCTGAGTGTTGGCATCCCGCAGCTTGTTCTTCTCGTCCCTGGCCCGTGTAAGTACACGTTGGCTAGCGGCCTCTTGCCTTTCAGCATGTTCTCTTATACGCCTGTGCGGCCTTTAGTTTTTCTTCTAGCTGATCCGATGATCCTTCTATCAAAAAATACAATAGTGTTTATTAGCATAAACACTACAGGCACATGATCATATTTCCCGGACAGAAGAGGACATTACCAGTTGGTGCCTCCTTGGATTTCGCCAGCTCGGCGGTAACAGCAGTCAGCTGGGTCTGACACTGTTCTAGCTCCTGAGATAGCATGTTCTTCTTCTCAGTGAGTACCTGATTATATATCGATCCTTAAAATCAGTTGCCTCAACTGTTTTCAAGTCTCAGGGGCTACTGGTATATGACCATTGAATATACACAAAATAATCTTACCCGCATATCCTTTGAAAGCTGGTAAGTAGCTCTAGCAAGCCCATCCCGAGCAGCTCGGATATATGCATCTGCCGAGCTGAAGGCATTTAATGCCTCTTCAGTAAAGTTAGGATCACGCATAGCTGCCCTCCGGCGCTGATGGTTCATCGCACTCTCCACTTCGGAGTTGGTGACAGATACATTATCTGAATCGTCAGAGAGAGGACAATCCGGCATGGCACCCGCATCAACTCTAGCCCTAGAGGCAGGGTCCGGGGTCGGGTTGGTGGACGTATGCCCGACAGTATCTCCGGATACAGTCCGGTGAATGCTCTTCCTGAAATATGGCACAGCAGAAAACGTCACAGTTCGGTATGTTTGCTGTCGGACGTATTGAAAGACCGTACCTTTTTGATGAAGGTAGAGGCTTGGAAGAATCGCTATCCGCCTTTCTCTTCGAAGACGCGCCTTGTGTCGGTGTCCCCCTCTTAAGGGACGATCCTGATGCGGCGTGGCGGGACGAGCGCCGCCCCTTTGAAGCACGAGACAGTGCAGTAGGTGAGGCGTGATGGGAAAACTCCTTTGGAGGAGACGCTCCTTGGGTACTTACATGGGAAGAAGGGAGAAGGCTGGGGTAATCGGCTACCATGGCCACTTCTGTGCTGTTGTAGCTCGCCTGATAGAAGACCCCTTCCTTGAGCTCTACGGATATATCCGGATCTTCCTCAAATCCGGGATCTAGGTCCCGAATATGGTCCTCCGGTTGAGGAGCAGGGCTATGGATCCCCCGCAATGGCCTTCCTCCATTCCTGTTAAAGGTGGTCAGGTTAAGCTCAACTAGTTGTGGCTCAGGAAGAAGATTGAGTAAGGTTCTGGATTGAAAGCTTACCCAGCTAGGGGGGTTGTACATGGAAAAGCCATCTCGACACTTAAGGCGAGTGAATTCCTCTTTCTCTCCTTTATAAAGATCGGCCAACATGGCGGCCAGGGCGGCAAAGTTGTCCGGATCCTTGCGCCCGTAGCGGGATGTATCATCCTCTCCGTTGAAGTTCCACATGGGGAGCCCTCTGGATTGGTGTGGCTGAACACCTCGCGTTACGGAAATCGCCATGACCTCAATTATGGACAGTCTGGATTGGGCAAGTACTTTTATCTTGTACATTAACATCTTAACCTCCGCACTATCTGTCTCCTCGAGGCTCCGGGGGCGCCAGCTGTGGCGCTTCTTTAACGGAGCATTGGAAAATTCAGGAAGGCCTCGTCGGATCGGGTCTGAAAGAATGACGTCTTCAATATAAAACCACTCCAAGGGCCACTCTTCGGATGCCTTCTTCGGAGTGCCGGATAGGTATCCTGTCCCGGCAATGCGCCATACTTCGGCGCCGCCCACCTCGAATATGGATCCCTCTTGGGAACGAGGACGAGGCAGAAAAGCTTCCTCCACAACTCGAAATGGGCCTCGCAACCCAGGAACAACTCGTAGAGAGCGACGAAGCCCGCGATATGCAGAATGGAGCTTGGTGTGAGATTGTACAGTTGGAGGCCATCGTACTCCAGGAGACCTCGGAGGAAGGGATGGATTGGAAATCCAACACCCCTTAAAAGAAAGGAAATGAAGCACACTCGCTCCCCTTCTGAAGGATTCGGGAAATTTTCTGCCAGGGCTTCACTAGTAAAAGAGGTTAATCCCGCCGGAACAGGGACTAGATCCGCAGGGGGGAGATAACCCTGCGCCTGGAGCTTGGTTAGCTGGGCGTGGGATACAGAGCAGCTCTCCCAATCGCCTTTTTGAGGGCCGTGGGGGCGGGAGGAAGAACTAGGAGCGATGGCCATGATTGCGTGGTTTCTTGAGGCAAGATCGAAGGATTTTCGTCAAGTATGGAACGGCATCTAAGATCTAATCTCCTTAAATAGGCACCTTCCGTACGATGTCAAGGGGTCATTTGCAAAAGCGCTTGGACCTTTCATATTCGTTTGCCACGTGGAAGCTGAGGGGACGGAGGCACGGAAGCCGAAAGGTATATCATTTAATATAAAACCATGCTGTTCGAAGAATTCACCTTACCAAGACCGAAGATGTAAAAGCCGAATACAGTCCTTTGGCTCAGCTACTTTGAAATACTCGGAGGAGGAACCCGCTTTGCAATGCCGAAGACAATGTGCGCACCAGATACATCGTCATTGAAGACTGGTTCGGGGGCTACTGAGGGAGTCCTGGATTAGGGGGTCCTCGGGCGTCCGGGCTATGGGACATGGGCCGGACTCATGGGCCGTGAAGATACAAGATGAAAGGCTCTCCCCCGTGTCCGGATGGGACTCTCCTTGGCGTGGAAGGCAAGCTTGGCGTGCGGATATGAAGATTCCTTTCTCTGTAAACTGACTCTGTACAACACTAGCCCCCTCCGGTGTCTTTATAAAATGGAGGGTTTAGTCCGTAGAGGCAATCATAATCATACAGGCTAGACATCTAGGGTTTAGCCACTACGATCTCGAGGTAGATCAACTCTTGTAACCCCTATACTCATCAAAGTCAATCAAGCAGGAAGTAGGGTATTACCTCCACCAAGAGGGCCCGAACCTGGGTAAACATTGTGTCCCCTGCCTCCTGTTACCTTTGATCCTTAGACGCACAGTTCGGGCCCCCCTACCCGAGATCTACCGGTTTTGACACCGACACCTCCCACCTTGCTTGGGGGGCAAGTCTCCCCTCCTGGCCGCCGCCCCCCTTCTAGTTGCATCTAGGGGGCCGCCCCCCTCTTCCCTTCCCCCTATAAATAGTGGGGGGCGGGAGGGCAGCCGCACTCCTTCCCCTGGCGCAGCCCCTCCCTCCTCCAACACCCCCTCCTCCTCCGTAGTGCTTGGCGAAGCCCTGCAGGAGAACCGCAAGCTCCACCACCACGCCGTCGTGCTACCGGAGCTCTCCCTCAACTTCTCCTCTCCCATTGCTGGATCAAGAAGGAGGAGATGTCCCCGGGCTGTACGTGTGTTGAACGCGGAGGCGCCGTCCGTTTGGTGCTAGATCCGATCTTCCGCGATTTGAATCACCACGAGTATGATTCCATCAACCGCGTTCTTGTAACGCTTCCACTTAGCAATCTTCAAGGGTATGAAGATGCACTCCCCCTCTCTCGTTGCTAGCTTCTCCTAGATTGATCTTGGTGACACGTAGGAATTTTTTTGAATTATTACTACGTTCCCCAATAGGAACCGCATCCATGAGCTCCGCGTGGACGATGACGTTGTCACAGACCCCGCGGCCATGGCCGAGGCCGCCTTCACCCACTTCTCTGGCTTTCTCGGCACTGCTGACCATCATGATCAGACCATTGCCCTCGATGAGATTGACGATCGCCACTTCGACCTCTCCGCGCTTGACCAACCCTTTTCGGCTGATGAGATATGGTCCGCCATCCTTCAGCTACCTCGAGGCAAGGCACCCGGCCCCGACGGCTTCACTGTAGAATTTCTACTCGCCGCATGGGATATCATCCGCGACAATTTTGTCGAGGACTTCGGCAAGCTCCATAGCCTCAATGGTTGTGGCTTCCACAAGCTGAACGAAGCCTCGCTCACTCTTCTCCCCAAGAATCCGCCCGCATCGACTCTATCCGAGTATAGACCGATCAGTCTCATCCACCTCCTTCGCCAAGATCTTTTCTAAAGTTCTCTCCCTCCGGCTCGCGCCGCGCCTTGGCGAGCTCATCTCCACCAACCAGAGCGCTTTCATCGCTGGTCGTAGCATCCATGACAATTTCATGCTTGTACAACAGACTGCCAGACAACTCCACACCCTTCGTTTGCGACGCGTTCTCCTTAAGCTGGACATCGCCCGTGCCTTCGACTCAGTCTCTTGGCCATTCCTCCTAGAGGTGCTACATCACTTGGGTTTCGGGCCCCGCTGGCGCAATTGGATCTTGTAAGTGCATCTAGTGCCCCTTAATGATTTTGGTGTATTGAAGACTTATAGGTTAAGGGACTAATGAGTTTGCGAGTGTACACAGGTCTATAAGTCTATGAGGAGTTTGATATTTATAGAGAAAGTCGACCCCTAAAAATGAATGTCTTCAACTGAAGACTTTGGCTTTCTGAAGACTTTCAAAGTGAAGAATTTGGCGTGATCCTGAAGACTTGATATTCATGCGAGGAATATGAAGCGTGAAGACTTTTGTTTTCGTAGTTTTGTTTTCTCTTTCTTGAGTCATAGGAAACACCGTACCGTTAAAGGGGGGTCAAGGTAAAACTAAGGAAAAGTTTCCAAGTGATGCTCATCTAAAATTCCTACACCTTCCAATCCTTTCGAGTGAAGCCATTGGAAATCTCATACAGTTCAGTCAATTTCTTCAGTGACAGACACGAAGATCTTCTGGTCTCTGAAGAATTTGTTCTGATCGAGGAGTTAGGAATTCGCCAGTGCGGATTGCCTACAAGTGAGGAACATGATAGCCCTGAGGAATTTGATACTCAAATTTCCGACCGTTGCTGTGCTATGCGCCAGCTGTCCCAAAATATCTACCCACCTAACGGTCATATCATTGAAGGGCATTTATCTCTTATCATGTCGGGCTGCTCCCTAGGCTATAAATAGCCGCCCCGTACAACCACTAGCTGGCTTGGCTGCTCCGAGAGAAACTGACACTTGTCAATTGAGAGCATCCCATCCTCCGAGGACTTTGAGCGAAAATCATCAAGTGAGGAAAACCCAAACCAAAACACCTATAAACCCAAAGTGATTGAGCATCATTGAAGAGATTGTTCCTATGTGGAACTGATGCTTGTTACCTTTGAGGACTGTGCATCCTCCAGACGGTTAGGCGTCATGGTCTAGTGCATCCAAGAGGAAATTGTGCATCGCCGAGTGACCGAGTCTGTGAAGGTTTGGAAGTCACCTGAAGACTTACCACGAGTGATTGGGCAAGGTCTGTGTGACCTTAGCTCAAGGAGAATACGGTGAGGACTGTGTGTCCGGGACTGTGTGTCCTCAGGTTTAAATACCTAGCCGCTCCAACCAGACGTACGAATGTCACAACGGTTGGAACTGGTCTACCAAATCACTGTCTTCACCGAGCTACTGGTTCTATTTCCTGAACCCTTTCATTTCCTCATTCATATGTTGAAGTACTTGATCGATACTGTTTGAAGACTTTGACTGAAGACTTTCTCAATTTCCTCAATCCTATTTCTCCAGTCACCTTGTCTTCAGCCTGCTAACCTGTGTTTACGCTACTTGTACTCTGTGCTTGTCTTCATTTCATCATGATGACTGTGCTACTACTCTGTTATGCTTGCATCTGAGTACTTATTCCGCTGCTAAGTAGTTCGTTGCTTAGGAATTTCCTCACCCTGAAATTCCTGAGTGATGAATTTGTAAAAATAGCCTATTCACCCCCTCTAGTCGATATAATGCACTTTCAATTGGTATCAGAGCAAGGTACTCCCTTACTCTATGTGATTTTGGTTTAAACGCGTGGAGTTTTAGTTATGTCGACCGCAGGAATGAAGAAAGTGACATGCCCCATCTTTGACGGTCATGATTATCCCAAGTGGAAGGCCATGATGAAGAAGCGCCTCATGGCGATGAACAACGAACTGTGGACCGTCACTGAGATTGGTCTTACCGATCTATGCAAGATGGCGGAGGCTGATGATATTCGCAAGTACACTCTACTTAACCTCACGGCGAAGGACATCATCTACTCCTGTCTGTCCCAAAATCAGTTCAGGAACATTATGCATCTCAGCCATGCGAAGCTTATCTAGGACCGACTCTCTGAGGTCTATGAAGGTCATCGAACTCGTCATGATCCCTGGTTTGAGGATTTCAAGGAATCGCTCAAAACGATGACTTTCGATCCGGAATCATCATCCTCTGCACCATGCCTTATGGAAAAAGGTGACAAGGTAACTGAATGCTTTCTATCTGAGTCTAGTGATGATGAATCTGGTGATGAATTTGGACCCAGCTATACCAAACTTTCTTACCTTGCCACTAAGCAACAAAGAGCTTTGAAAAAAGTTCAAAACATGCTAGATGAAAGCGATGATATGTTGGGTGAAGAAATGGATCAAACTCAAACCTTGACTGATAATCTTCAGAGACTTCAGTCCAAGGTTGACAACCTTCAAAGTCATCATAAAACTCTCTTATCTGATCATGAGAAGCTTTCCTATGAATTTCTTCAAAGAAATCAAGATCTTGAAATGCTAAGGGAGAGTTATGAAGACCTTCAGAAGGAACGTGATTCATTTCTTGCTCAATAGATCAGTGCCGCTCAGGATGAATTCATTCCACCGTGTTTGAAATGCATTGAACGTGAAGCTGCTAATTCTTCACCTGAAAGTTCAAATGCTTCTACTGCTGCAAATTCTTCAATTGTCTCTGCTATCACAAATTCCTCATCCGAGGATGCTACTAGTATCACTGACAATGTAGGGCCGAAGGAATTGTATGTGACAGGCATGCACAAAAGCCTCAAAGGGCATCAAGCTCTTTGTGATGTGCTTAAAAAGCAGATCCTCAACAGGAACCCTAGGAAAGAGGGTATTGCCTTTGAGAGAAAACTCAATGCTATTGGGACCTACTGGAAACCTGAGCAGTATCCCAAAACCTCATGGGTTGCTGCAAAGGGACCTCCCGTGGATCCATCCACTTTATCTGGCTTTAAATGTGAATCTTCATATTCTTCTGATGAGTCATTTGACTCCAACTATAAACTATCAAAAATCAGAATGGTGAAGTATTTGCTAGATATATTGGCACTAACTGCAGGAACGGTCCCCCTATGAAGAAAATCTGGGTTCCCAAAAGGTGCCTTGAAAGTCTTCAGGTGAATGTCATCATGACACCACCTGTGAAGAATAGGAACCCCAGATCAAATTCTTCATATGGACCAAAGTCTTCATATGGATCCAAGTCCTCATATGGACCAAATTCCTCATGTGGATCAAATTCCTCACATGGACAAAATCCTCATATGAACATCATCGTGCTAACACTTCTGTTTCGCTAGGAAAGACTAAGGGCTATGAATATGTGCATTATTCTTCAAATCATTATGTTCATAAGTCCTCAAAGAATTTCTCTGCTTATTCATATGCTTACCCTAACCCCTCTTCTGTGAAACGAAGTGGACTAGCTTCTATGCCACCTTTTTCTTATGGAGCTCGCAGAATGATGAAATCTTTGCCACCCCTTCAGATGTGGGTGGTGAAGAAAAAGAACTAATCTCTTATGCAGGGTCAGGTCTCCAGACGAACTTGAATGTCTGAAGAATTTGTTGGAGACCGAATATGCTTGAAAGGACGCAAGCTAATCATGAAGAATTTGTTGGAGACCTGAATATGCTTGAAAGGACGCAAGCTAATCATGAACGTCTGAAGAACTCATTATGCCACATTCACTAATGTTGCATCTTTATAAGGCTTTGTCATTGTTGATGACTATTCTCGTTACACATGGGTGCATATCACCACTTACAAAACTGAAGTGCATGAAGTCTTCAAACGATTTTCCTCGAGGGCTTCAACCAACTTTGGTGTGAAGATCAAGCACATCAGAAGTGACAATGGGACCAAGTTCAAGAATACTAGTCTTGATGACTATCTTGATGAACTTGGTATTACTCATGAGTTATCTGCTCCTTATACTCCTCAGCAAAATGGCGTCGTGAAGCGCAAGAACAGGACTCTTGTTGAGATGGCTCGCACTATGCTTGATGAATACAAGATGCCTCATCATTTTTGGCCCGAGGCAATTGATACTGCGTGCCACATCATCAAAAGGGTATATCTTCACAAATTCTTCAAAAAGACCTCATATGAACTCCTCACTGACAAGAAACCCAATGTGAGTTATTTCAAAGTCTTCGGTGCTAAATGTTGGATTAGAGATCCTCATCACAATTCTAAATTTGCACCGAAAGCACATGAAAGTTTTATGCTTGGTTACGGAAAGGACTCGCACACCTACAGAGTCTTCAATACCGTTCACCACAAGGTTGTTGAAACTGTAGATGTGCGGTTCGATGAAACTAATGGCTCGCAAAGAGAGCACCTACCTCCTGTGCTAGATGAAATATCACCTGAGGAATCCGTCAAGTTCAAGGCTACAGAGGATGGCATTCCTACCGAAGAATCTGCTGAAGCAGTCATTTCAGATCGTGAAGAACATCATGCTGGTGCACCTGAGGAAAATGGCTCTGAAGAAAATGCTGAGCCTACTCAACGTCGTCAACCCGCTCATCCTCGCGTTGGAAATGAAGTGCAGATCGAGAAAATCATCAGCGACATCAACGCACCAGGTCCTCTCACATGCTCAAAGGCTTCACATTTGTCTAACTTTTGTGGGCACTTTGCTTTTGTCTCTATCACAGAGCCCACCAAAGTAGATGAGGCATTTCTGGAGCCTGAGTGGATTCAAGCAATGCAAGAGGAATTACACCAATTGGAGCTCAACAATGTCTGGGAACTTGTCAAGCGACCAGACCCATGCAAGCACAATATCATCGGCACCAAATGGATCTACCGCAACAAGCAAGAAGAAAATGGCCTTGTGGTGAGGAATAAGGCTCGACTTGTAGCTCAAGGCTACACACAGGTTGAAGGAATTGATTTCGATGAAACTTTTGCACCTGTTGCTAGACTTGAGGCTATTCGCATATTGCTTGCTTATGCTAACAATCATAATATCATCTTATATCAAATGGATGTGAAAAGTGCATTCCTCAATGATAAGCTTGAGGAAGAAGTATATGTTGCTCAACCCCCAGGTTTTGAAGATCCAAAGCATCCTGACAAAGTCTTCAGACTCAATAAGGCCCTCTATGGCCTTGCTACCTCTTAAGCACTGCGTTGGTTTTTCCCTTGAAGAGGAAAGGGTGATGCAGTAAAGTAGCGTAAGTATTTCCCTCAGTTTTGAGAACCAAGGTATCAATCCAGTAGGAGACCACGCTCAAGTCCCTCGCACCTACAGAAACAAATAAGAACCTCGCAACCAACGCAATAAAGGGGTTGTCAATCCCTTCACGGTCACTTGCGAGAGTGAGATCTGATAGATATGATAAGATAATATTTTTGGTATTTTTATGATAAAGAGAAATAAAGATGCAAAGTAAAATAAAAGGCAATAGAAATAGCTAAGTGTTGGAAGATTAATATGATGGAGAATAGACCAGGGGGCCATAGGTTTCACTAGTGGCTTCTCTCAAGAGCATAAGTATTATGGTGGGTGAACAAATTACTGTCGAGCAATTGATAGAATTGAGCATAGTTATGAGAATATCTAGGTATGATCATGTATATAGGCATCACGTCCATGACAAGTAGACCGACTCCTGCCTGCATCTACTACTATTACTCCACACATCGACCGCTATCCAGCATGCATCTAGAGTATTAAGTTCATAAGAACAGAGTAACGCTTTAAGCAAGATGACATGATGTAGAGGGATAAACTCATGCAATATGATATAAACCCCATCTTGTTATCCTCGATGGCAACAATACAATACGTGCCTTGCTGCCCCTACTGTCACTGGGAAAGGACACCGCAAGATTGAACCCAAAGCTAAGCACTTCTCCCATTGCAAGAAAGATCAATCTAGTAGGCCAAACCAAACTGATAATTCGAAGAGACTTGCAAAGATAACCAAGCATACATAAAAGAATTCAGAGAAGATTCAAATATTGTTCATAGATAAACTTGATCATAAACCCACAATTCATCGGTCCCGACAAACACACCGCAAAAGAAGATTACATCAAATAGATCTCCACAAGAATCGTGGAGAACTTTGTATTGAGATCCAAAGAGAGAGAAGAAGCCATCTAGCTAATAACTATGGACCCGAAGGTCTGAGGTAAACTACTCAGACATCATCGGAGAGGCTATGGTGTTGATGTAGAAGCCCTCCGTGATCAATGCCCCCTCCGGCAGGACGCCGGAAAAGGCCCCAAGATGGGATCTCATGGGTACAGAAGGTTGCGGCGGTGGAATTAGGTTTTCGTGGATGCCTCTGATGGTTTGGGGGTACGTAGGTATATATAGGAGGAAGAAGTACGTCGGTGGAGCAACGTGTGCCCCAGGAGGGTGGAGGGCGCGCCTGGGGGGTAGGCGTGCCCCCTGCCTCGTGCTCTCCTCATTGATTGCTTTACGTGGACTCCAAGTCCTCTGGATCACGTTTGTTCCGAAAATCACGTTCCCGAAGGTTTCATTCCGTTTGGACTCCGTTTGATATTCTTTTTCTGCGAAACTCTGAAATAGGCAAAAAAACAGCAATTTGGGCTGGGCCTCCGGTTAATAGGTTAGTCCCAAAAATAATATAAAAGTGTATAACAAAGCCCATTAAACATCCAAAACAGAATATAATATAGCATGGAACAATAAAAAATTATAGATACGTTGGAGACGTATCAAGCATCCCCAAGCTTAATTCCTACTCGTCCTCGAGTAGGTAAATGATAAAAACAGAATTTTTGATGTGGAATGCTACTTGGCATAATTTTCAATGTAATTCTCTTAATTGTGGTATGAATGTTCAGTTCCGAAAGATTCAAGACAAAAGTTTAATATTGACATAAAAATAATAATACTTCAAGCATACTAACTAAGCAATTATGTCTTCTCAAAATAACATGGCCAAAGAAAGTTATCCCTACAAAATCATATAGTCTGGCTATGCTCTATCTTCATCACACAAAATATTTAAATCATGCACAACCCCGATGACAAGCCAAGCAATTGTTTCATACTTTTGATGTTCTGAAACTTTTTCAATCTTCACGCAATACATGAGCGTGAGCCATGGACATAGCACTATATGTGGAATAGAATGGTGGTTGTGGAGAAGACAAAAAGGGAGAATATAGTCTCACATCAACTAGGCGTATCAACAGGCTATGGAGATGCCCATCAATAGATATCAATGTGAGTGAGTAGGGATTGCCATGCAACGGATGCACTAGAGCTATAAGTATATGAAAGCTCAACAAAAGAAACTAAGTGGGTGTGCATCCAACTCGCTTTCTCACGAAGACCTAGGGCATTTTGAGGAAGGCCATCATTGGAATGTACAAGCCAAGTTCTATAATGAAAATTTCCCACTAGTATATGAAAGTGACAACATAAGAGACTTTCTATCATGAAGATCATGGTGCTACTTTGAGGCACAAGTGTGGTAAAAGGATAGTAGCATTGTCCCTTCTCTCTTTTTCTCTCATTTTTTATATATGGCCTCTCTTTTTTATGGCCTTTCTTTTTTTTAGTCCGGAGTCTCATCCCGACTTATGGGGGAATCATAGTCTCCATCATCCTTTCCTCACTTGGGACAATGCTCTAATAATGATGATCATCACACTTTTATTTTCTTACAACTCAAGAATTACAACTCAATACTTAGAACAACAATATGACTCTATGTGAATGCCTCCGGCGAAATACCGAGATATGCAATGAATCAAGAGTGACACGTATGAAAGAATTATGAACGGTGGCTTTGCCACAAATACGATGTCAACTACATGATCATGCAAAGCAATATGACAATGATGGAGCGTGTCATAATAAACGGAACGGTGGTAAGTTGCATGGCAATATATCTCGGAATGGCTATGGAAATGCCATGATAGGTAGGTATGGTGGCTGTTTTGAGGAAGGTATATGGTGGGTTTATGATACCGGCGAAAGGTGCGCGGTATTAGAGAGGCTAGCAATGGTGGATGAGAGTGCGTATAATCCATGGACTCAACATTAGTCATAAAGAACTCATATACTTGTTGCAAAAATCTACTAGTTATCGAAACAAAGTATTACGCGCATGCTCCTAGGGGGATAGATTGGTAGGAAAAGACCATCCCTCGTCCCCGACCGCCACTCATAAGGAAGACAATCAATAAATAAATCATGCTCCGACTTCATCACATAACGGTTCACCATACGTGCATGCTACAGGAATCACAAACTTTAACACAAGTATTTCTCAAATTCAAAACTACTCAACTAGCATGACTCTAATATTACCATCTTCATATCTCAAAACAATTATCAAGCATCAAACTTCTCATAGTATTCAACACACTCATAAGATTTTTTTTACTAATCTTGAATGCCTATCATAATTAAAGCAAATTACCACATTGTTTTGTAGGACTCTCAAAATAATCTAAGTGAAGCATGAGAGAACAATAGTTTCTATAAAACAAATCCACCACCGTGCTCTAAAAGATATAAGTGAAGCACTAGAGCAAAAACTATATGGCTCAAAAAATATAAGTGAAGCACATAGAGTATTCTAACAAATTCCGAATCAAGTGTGTCTCTCTCAAAAGGTGTGTACATCAAGGATGATTGTGGCAAACTAACAAATAAAGACTCAAATAATACAAGACGCTCCAAGCAAAACACATATCATGTGGTGAATAAAAATATAGCTCCAAGTAAATTTACCGATGGATGAGGACGAAAGAGGGGATGCCTTTCGGGGGATCCCCAAGCTTTGGCTTTTAGGTGTCCTTAGATTATCTTGGGGTGCCATGGGCATCCCCAAGCTTAGGATCTTGCCACTCCTTGTTCCATACTCCATCAAATCTTTACCCAAAACTTGAAAACTTCACAACACAAAACTTAACAGAAAATCTCGTGAGCTCCGTTAGCGAAACAAAACACCACTTCAAGGTACTGTAATGAACTCATTCTTTATTTATATTGGTGTTAAACCTACTGTATTACAACTTCTCTATGGTTTATAAACTATTTTACGAGCCATAGATTCATCAAAATAAGCAAACAACACACGAAAAACAGAATCTGTCAAAAACAGAACAGTCTGTAGTAATCTGTAACTAACGCAAACTTCTGGAACTCAAAAAATTCAGCCAAAATAGGAAGACCTAAATAATTTGTTTATTGATCTTCTGCAATTGGAATCAATATTTTATCACGTTCTGGTAATTTTTAACAATTGTTTTCGTGAACATAAAGTTTCTGGAATTTTCAGCAAGATCAAATAACTATCATCCAAAAAGATCCGATAGGTTTAACTTGGCACAAACACTAATTAAAACATAAAAAACAAATCTAACCAGAGTCTAGATCAAATATTTATTCCTAAACAGAAGCAAAAAGCAAAAAAAGTAAAAATAAAATTGGGTTGCCTCCCAACAAGCGCTATCGTTTAACGCCCCTAGCTAGGCATAAAAGCAAGGATAGATCTAGGTATTGCCATCTTTGGTGGGCAATCCATAAGTGGCTCTCATAATAGATTCATAAGGTAATTTAATTTTCTTTCTAGGGAAGTGTTCCATGCCTTTCCTTAACGGAAATTGGAATCTAATATTCCCTTCCTTCATATCAATGATTGCACCAATCGTTCTAAGGAAAGGTCTACCAAGAATAATAGGACATGAAGGATTGCAATCTATATCAAGAACAATAAAATCTACGGGCACATAATTCCTATTTGCAATAATAAGAACATCATTAATTCTTCCCATAGTTTTTTTAATAGTAGAATCCGCAAGGTGTAAGTTTAAAGTTTTTGGAATCGTGGAAACACTAGCACCCAAATCACACAAAGCATAGCATTCATGATCTTTAATTTTAATTTTAATAGTAGGTTCCCACTCATCATAAAGTTTTCTAGGGATAGAAACTTCCAACTCAAGTTTTTCTTCATAAGATTGCATTAAAACATCAACGATATGTTTGGTAAAAGATTTATGTTGGCTATAAGCATGCGAAGAATTTAGCACGGATTGTAACAAGGAAATACAATCTATCAAAGAGCAATTATCATAATTAAATTCCTTGAAATCCAAAATAGTGGGTTCATTGCTATCTAAAGTTTTGACTTCTTCAATCCCACTTTTACAAATTTTAGCATCAAGCACTACTGGAATTTGCTTATTTGCCATCTGCCTATTCTTTGCCGTCTGCTGGCGGACGACAAAGAAGGTCTTTGCCGTCAGCTTGCAAAAAACGGACGGCAAAGAACTGGCTGATGGCAAAGAATGTCTTTGCCATCAGCCAATTCTTTGCCATTTGCTAGCGGACGACAAAGAATCTTTGCCGCCAGCTCGCGGACGGCAAAGAGAGAGGTGGGCCCCACTAACGAGCTGTTTAGAAAAAAACCTAACGCCCCCCCTCTTTGCCGTCTGCTAGCAGACGACAAAGAGCAAAAAAGCGGACGGCAAAGGGGGGCGGACGGCAAAGAGATAACCTAACTAACGGCCGTCCCCCCACCCTGCTCCCTCCCTCTCTCTCTCTCTTTCTGTCCTCCCCACCCCGACGACCACCGCCCACCCGCCGCCGCCCCCGCCACCAGCCACCCGCCGCCACCCCCACCACCCGCTGCCGCCACCCGCCCACCCACCGCCTCTCGCCCCGTCGCCCCGCCCCGACCACCCGCCGCCCCCTTGCCCCGTCGCCCCACCACCCGCCGCCGCCCCCTCGCCCCGCACCCCTCCCCTGCGGCCCCTTCCACGCCGGCCAGCCGCCCCCTCCTCTCCCCTGCGTGGTCGTCCCCGTCCCGTCCCGCCGCGGCCTCCCCCTCCACCGGGCCGCCGCCGCCCCCACCCGCTGCGGCCTCCCCCTCCACCAGGCCACCGCTGCCCCCACCCGCCGCGGACTCCCCTCCACCGGGCCACCGCCGCCCCCACCCGCCGCGGCCTCCCCCTCCACCGGGTCGCCGCCTCCCCCTCCACCGGTGATCCCCTGCGCAGGTGAGTGATCTTGCCCCCCTTTTTAGTTTAGTTTGTTTTAGTTTAGTTTGTTTTAGTTACTTTTAGTTAATTTAGTTTCTGTTTTAGTTATAGTTTTACTTTAATTTCAGTTTAGTTTCAGTTTTATTTTTAGTTTAGTTTATTTTAGATTAGTTTTAGTTTTAGTTTAGAAGAATAAGAAGAGTAGAAGGAGGAGGAGGAGGGAGGAAGAGGTGGAGGGAGAAGAAGAAAGAAAAGAAGAAGAAGAAAGAAGAAGAAGAAGATGATGAAGAAGAAGAAGAAGAAGAGGAAGAAAGAAGAGGAGGAGGAAGAGGAGGAGGGAGGAAGAGGAGGAGAAGAAGAAGAAGAAGAAGAAGAAAAGAAGAAGAAAAGAAGAAGAAGAAGAGGAAAAAGGAGAAGAGGAAGAAGAAGAAGAAGAGGAAGAAGAAGAAGAAGAAGAAGAAGAAGAAAAGAAGAAGAAGAAGAGAAGAAGAAGAAAAGGAAAAAACAGGAAAAAGAAGAAGAAGAAGAAGAAGAAGAAGAAGAAGAAGAAGAAGAAGAAGAAGAAGAAGAAGAAGAAGAAAAAGATACCCTGACACCCCGACACCCCGACCCCGACAGCCTGACACCACACCCCGACCCCGACACCCCGACCCCGACACGCCACCCCGACACCCCGGCACGACACCCCGACCCCCGACCCCCGACACCCTGACACCACAACCCGACCCCGACCCCGACCACCCCGACCCCGAAACAGCACCCCGACCCTGACACGGCACCCTGACCCCGACACGACACCCACGACACCAGAGGCCGACGGGGTCATATATTTTTGAATTATGAGTTAGGTCATATATTTTTCGATTTTGTTATGAAAAACATCATATATAATTGTGTTGATCGGGTAGATTTAAATGTGTAGTTGTTTCATCGCTGCGAGGTTTGGTGTTCGACGACCTCCCCGTGCGTTTGACGAGCTCTGCCCCTTCGTTCGTGGGTGAGCACAAATGACATGTCCTCCTCCCCCCTTAATTATTTGCTCTGTTCCGGTGTTCATGCCGATGAAACTTGATAGCTAGCTATATATCTGTCTTGAATCATCAGTATGCGTAACCAACACGTGTCTCTCGTTCGAAAGCGTTATAGTTATAAATATGCATGCATTTGCATATTTATAACCGTGATTCTTTTGAATTATCCAACGCTATCCATGGACAGCCCGAGTATGTGTAGATTGGGTTCGTTTTCCCATATGCTTTGCTCCGGATCCGACGCATAAATTTCGTCAGTGCCTCCCCTGTTGTTCTCCGGGTACACATCCTCTCTGTTTATTGCAGAGACGTGTATCAGGAGAACAGCGGGGAGGTGCTGCCGAAATTTTGCGTCGGATCCGGAGCATAGCATGGGAAAATGAACCCAATCTACACATACTCGGGTGGGATTAGGACCTATCATTACCTATTAGAGTGTAGGTTGCATGGACGTAATAAAATTGACAAAGTAGATCAACTGATGAATATATACATGGTGAATTATATATATATATATATATTTGTTGTGTGTCCAGTAGCTCTGAAAGTCAAGATGAGTGATCGTGCGTGGATGTACACCGGTCACACTGGTCAGAACAAATGGAGCACTGAATGGTTCACAAAAACCAAGGGGTTTGTGCAAGCCGCATTTGCAAATGGCCAGAGGAAAACCTGGTGCCCCTGTTTACGGTGCGGCAATTGGGAAAAGAGGACAGAGGCTGAAATGGGCAAACACCTGCAGAAGAGTGGTTTTACGCCCGATTATACGGTGTGGACATATCATGGTGAGTCTGCCCAACGTGACCGAGCTGAGGTGGATCGTCGTCGCACCGACGAGCATGGTACCGGGATGGAAAACATGGTGCAAGACTTCGATGATGCTCGGGATTCGGACGAGGAGATGGAGGAATCTGCAAAGGCCTTCAATGAAATGTTGGAGTCTTCAAAACGTCCGCTCCACGAGCACACTGAGCTTTGTCAGTTGGATGCCATCTCACAAGTAATGGCTCTGAAGGCTCAGTTCAACTTGGGCAGAGAATGCTACGACGCAATGATGACAGTATTTGGACGCTTTCTACCCAAAGGCCATGTAATGCCTGCAAACCTGTACCAGTCGGACAAAATCCTCCGTGCACTGAAGATGCCCTATGAGAAGATACATGCCTGTGAGAAAGGATGTGTCTTATTTAGGCTTGACTATGCGGACTTGAACTATTGTCCCATTTGCAAGTCTTCCAGGTATGTTGTGGTAGACAACGGTATGGGTGAGAAGACACAGACCAAAATCCCCGTTAGTGTTCTTCGGTATATGCCAATCGTACCAAGACTTCAACGTCTTTTCATGGTCGAAGAGACGGCCAGACAGATGACATGGCACAAAACGGGCAAAAGAACCGAACTAGATGCAGATGGGAATCTGATGATCGTACACACATCGGATGGTGTTGCGTGGAAAAAGTTTGATGAAATACATGCTGACAAAGCGGCAGATCCGAGGCATCCTCGAGTCGGCATCAGCACGGATGGGTTCAGTGTGTTTGGTCTGACGGCAGCCCAATACAGTTGTTGGCCCGTATTTGTCTTTCCACTCAATCTCCCCCCCGGACAGATTATGCAAAGAAAGAACATTTTCCTGACGTTGATAATTCCAGGGCCCAACTATCCGGGGAAAAATATGAATGTGTACATGCAGCCGCTTAAGGACGAATTGCAAGAAGCCTGGGATAATGGGTTCAAGACATACGACGCCTATAGCAAACGGAACTTCATAATGCGTGTCTGGTACATGTACTCGACGCATGACTTGCCGGCGTATGCGCTATTCGTTGGCTGGTGTGTGCATGGAAGGTTCCCGTGCCCCACATGCAAGGGAGCTCTTGAGTTTCGTTGGCTTCAGGCCGGTCGCAAGTTTTCTTGCTTCGACATGCATAGACAGTTCCTGGATCCTCGCCATAAGTTCAGGAAAGACAAGAAGAACTTCATCAGAGGTAGAGTTGTCAAAAACTCTGCACCACCTGCGTTGACAGGCCAACAGACCCTGGATCAGTTAAACGCTCTCGAGCCAGATCCAGAGCGTCCAGGGTACTTCAAGGGGTATAATTCTAAGCACGCCTGGACTCACAAGACATGCTTATGGGATCTGCCTTACTTCAAAGACCTCCTTTGCCCACACAACATCGACGTGATGCACACTGAGAAGAATATCGCCGAGGCACTTTTTGGTACATTGTTCGGCATAGATGGGAAGTCAAAGGATAATACTAAGGCTAGAGTCGATCTGGAGGCGCTATGTGATAGGCCGTTACAAAACATGAAAGAACCGAAAGGAAAGCAGAACTGGACGAAGCCAAAGGCATGGTTCAATCTTGGAAGGCCAGCTATGAGGGAAATTATCTTGTGGGTGAAAATGCAGTTGATGTTCCCCGATGGGTATGCAGCGAATCTAAAGAGGGGAGCGAGTCTTGATAAATTGAAGATATTTGGTCTCAAGAGTCATGATTGGCACATATGGATTGAGCGGGTAATGCCGGTGATGTTGCGTGGCTTCATCCCTGAGGATGAATGGCTAGTACTGGCAGAACTCAGCTATTTCTTCCGTGTTCTTTGTGCGAAAGAACTATCGCCTGGCGTGCTAGAAGAAATGGAAGAGTTGGCGCCGGAGTTGATCTGCAAGTTAGAGAAGATATTTCCACCGGGCTTCTTTAATCCAATGCAGCATTTGATTTTGCATCTCCCGACCGAGGCAAGATTGGGGGGGCCCGTGCAAAATCGTTGGTGCTACCCAACTGAGAGGATGCAGAAGACGCTTCGACAAAAATGTAAAAATAAACGTAGAATTGAAGCATCGATGGCTGAGGCATTCATCACTGAGGAGGCGGCAAACTTCGTGACAGCACACTACGAAGCCAAAAATCGTCATTTGCATAATCCGAAGCCTCGGTACAATGCTGACGAACCTCAAAAGGGTGGATCCAACCTCAGCCTATTCAAAGGGAATCTCGCACCAGCCAGTGGTTCGAAACCAGTATCTTTGGATAACGAAGAATGGCGGACCATTACGTTGTATATCTTCAACAACCTGACAGAAGTGCGGCCGTACATCGAGTAAGTTCTCGGTACATTGTTTCGCAACTTCTATTTCCTTTGAACTGCTCTTATTCCTGGATATTTCATACAGTCGATACGTCGCCATATTCTCGTATGGAGCGGTGATCCAAAAGGATTCCGTCGAAGAGTATGAGCTTCTCGCAAAGCAAGGAGGCGGCTATCCCGGTTTCATCTCTTGGTTCAAACAAACGGTAATTTCTATTAGACCATTTCATTTCATTCGCTAATTTCTGCCTAATGCAACAATCCTTTCGTATTAAACTTGTAGGCTAATTCAGAGTCTATGGACGCCGAATTGAGACAAGTCGCTAATGGTTTTGACTATAAGGTCCGTTCATTTGACAAATACGACATCAACGGGTATCGCTTTCGTACCTATGGCAAAGAGCTATCTATGGCCGACCGACAGTCTACAAATTGTTGTGTATCTGCTATCGGCGAAGGAGGTACCGAGTATTATGGGAGAGTTGAAGCAATTTATGAACTTCTATTCTATGGTGACAACCCACCGAATGTCGTACTCTTCAAATGTTATTGGTTTCAGCCGAAGGAGACTAGAAGGACTCATGAACATATAGGGCTAGTTGAAATCAAACAAAGCACCCATTTAGATGTTCCTGATGTCTATATTACGGCTCAACAGGCGACCCAAGTATTCTATCTACCGTGGGCCTGCCAAACTAATCCAAATCTGAAAGGTTGGGATGTCGTTTATGAAGTGCCGCCACGTGCTAGACTATCTCCCCCAAAGGAAGAGGATTATGAACCTCACATTAACCCAGACACATATGAAGGAGAATTCTTCCAAGAGACACGTCTTTCCAAAAAGCGTTTCAAGAACCGCTATACTTCACCCCAAAACATTGAAGTAGACAGCGACAGTGAATCCGACATCAACCCAGAGGAGGAACAAGAAGAGCCGGAACAAGAAGAGGTTACTGCTGCGGATGACCTGTCAATGCTTGACCGATTACGTCAAGGTGGCCTTCCACATGTTGATGCCACTGAACCCTATGAGCCCGTCATTGATTATAGTGATGATGATGATTATGCATTTATTGATGATAGTGATCGAGATTATTAGTAGTGTCAGGTATTCAATTTTTTTATGTTGTACTTGATGATGATACACTTAAGTGATATACATATTATTATTCATGTCGGTATTTTTTTATGTTGTACTAATTTCGTTTACTCTTTGTCATGGCAGGTGTTGAAAGATGGTGGGCGCTGGTAAGTTTCTTCTAGTGTTTTGCTTAACAAATGCATAAAGACCTAGACTTAGCCTTATTTCCTCCAATATGCTTACCACAATGACCTAGAGTTAGCTTCTTTTCCTCCAAAATGACTTAATAAGCTTACTGACCTCCAAAACCATCCATTTTACCTAAGTTAGCTCTAAAACGATCTATACTTAGCTTTGTTTCCTCCAAAATGACCTAAGTTAGCTCTAGTATGCTTAGTTAACTAGGTTTGCTCAATAATGACATGTACTTAGCTTACTTATGTCAAAAATGGCATAATTAGCTTAGTTAGCTCATAAACAATCCATTTTACCTAAGTTAGCTCTAAAATGACCCATTATACCTTAGTTAGCTCATAAATGATCCATTTTACCCAAGTTAGCTCTAAAATGACCCATTTTACCTAGACTAACTCCAAAATGATCCATTTTACCTATGTTAGCTCTAAAATGACCCATTTTACCTAGGTTAGCTCCAAAATGACCCATCTTACCTAGGTTAGCTCCAAAATGATGCATTTTACCCAAGTTAGCTCTAAAATGACCCATTTTACCTAGATTAGCTCATAAACGATCCATTTCACCTAGGTTAGCTCACAAACGATCCATTTTACCTAGTTTAGCTCCAAAATGACCCATCACACCTAGGTTAGCTCTAAAATGATGCATTTTACCAAAGTTAGCTCATAAACGATCTATTTCACCTAGGTTAGCTCATAAACGATCCATTTCACCTAACTTAGCTCAAAAACGATCCATTTCACCTAGGTTAGCTCCAAAATGACCCATCTTACCTAGGTTAGCTCTAAAATGATGCATTATACCTAAGTTAGCTCATAAACGATCTATTTCACCTAGGTTAGCTCATAAACGATCCATTTCAACTAAGTTAGCTCTAAATGATCCATTTCACCTAAGTTAGCTCATAAATGGCATATACTTCTTCTTCTAGTCACCTTTTTCTAACTTTCTTATTTGCCTTTTTGCAGATTTCATTCACTTCACGGAAGCTAGCTTGCTATGATGGAGTGCTTGTTTTTTCTTTCATTCTCCTCTAGTATTCTTCTAGCTTGCTATGATGGAACTTGCTATCTTGATGAAACTTTGCATTGTAATATGTATGGATGGAACAATGTGTATGTGCAACTTGCTATGTATGAATGGATGGAACTATATATGTATGCACGATGAAACTTATGTGCTGGATATGTCATATGTTTGCTGTTAAATAGCCCTGTGAAATATATATATATATATATATATATATATGTCATACATTTGCTGTGAAAATTGCTGGATTTAAAAAAAACAGAAAAAAGAGTCACCTTTGCCATCAGCCGCTGATGGCAAAGGCGCCTTTGCCGTCTGCCGCGGACGGCAAAGAAGCCACGCAGCGGCCACCTGTGCTCCCTGGGAGCTGACCCATTTGGTCAGTTTGCCTACAGCGGCGGACGGCAAAGGCTTTGCCTATAGTGGCAGACGGCAAAGGCCGGATGCTCTTTGCCGTCAGCGGCGGACGGCAAAGGCTGCCGTTAGCCGCCTAACGGACTAACATCACATTTATTGCCGTCGGCTTTCTTTGCCGTTAGCCGCTGATGGCAAAGGCCCCTTTGCCGTCCGCTTCAGAAAGCAGACGGCAAAGAAGCTCTTTATCGTAGCCTACTTTGCCGGAGCCTTTTGCCGTCCGCCGTGGCAGACGGCAAAGGCCTTTGCCGTCCGCCGTGGCAGACGGCAAAGTAGCTGATTCCTGTAGTGAAGATCTAAAAACTCTAAATTTTTGGAACGCCTTCTAGGTAAAGGTGGATCATATTCAGTCCCATCATTATCAAGATTCATATTGCAAAACAAAGATTTAATAGGGGACACATCAACTTTTAGATCTTCATCTTTATTCTCACAAAAATTAGAAGAACACGCTTTCACAAAGCAATCTTTCTTAGCACGCATCGTAGCGGTTCTTTCTTTGCACTCATCAATGGAAATTCTCATGGCTTTGAGAGACTCATTGATATCATGCTTAGGTGGAATAGATCTAAGTTTCAAAGAATCAACATCAAGAGAAATTCTATCAACGTACCTAGCCAATTCATCAACTTTAAGCAATTTTTCTTCAAGCAAAGCATTGAAATTCTTTTGTGAATTGATAAATTCTTTGACACTACTCTCAAATTCAGAGGGAATCTTATTAAAATTTCCATAAGAGTTGTTGTAGGAATTACCATAATTATTAGAGGAATTACTAGGATACGGCCTAGGATTAAAATTTCCTCTATACGCGTTGTTACCAAAATTATTCCTACCAACAAAATTCTCATCCATAGATTCATTATTATTCTCAATCAAAGTAGACATAGGCATATCATTAGGATCAGAAGAAACACTCTTAGTAGCAAATAATTTCATAAGTTCATCCATCTTTCCACTCAAAACATTAATTTCTTCTATCGCATGCACTTTTTTATTAGTGGATCTTTCGGTATGCCATTGAGAATAATTAACCATAATATTATCTAGGAGTTTAGTAGCTTCCCCTAAAGTGACTTCCATAAAAGTGCCTCCCGCGGCCGAATCTAAAAGATTTCTGGAAGCAAAATTTAATCCGGCATAAATTTTTTGTATAATCATCCACAAGTTCAAACCATGAGTAGGGCAATTACGTATCATTAATTTCATTCTCTCCCAAGATTGTGCAACATGTTCATGATCAAGTTGCTTAAAATTCATAATATTGTTTCTAAGAGAGATGATCTTAGCGGGAGGAAAATACTTAGAGATAAAAGCATCTTTGCACTTATTCCATGAATCAATACTATTTTTAGGCAAAGAAGAAAACCAAGCTTTAGAACGATCTCTAAGTGAAAAAGGAAATAGCTTCAATTTAACAATATCGTTGCCCACATCTTTCTTCTTTTGCATATCACACAAATCAACAAAGCTATTTAGATGGGTAGTGGCATCTTCACTAGGAAGGCCGGCGAATTGATCTTTCATGACAAGATTCAATAAAGCAGCATTAATTTCACAAGATTTAGTATCGGTAAGAGGAGCAATCAGAGTGCTAAGAAAATCATTGTTGTTGTATTGGTAAAGTCACACAATTTAGTATTGTCTTGAGCCATAGTGACAAGCAAGCAATCCAACACACGAGCAAACAGGAAGCAAGCGAAAAAAAAGAGGCGAACGGAAAAGAGAGGGCGAATAAAATGGCAAGGGTGAAGTGGGGGAGAGGAAAACGAGAGGCAAATGGCAAATAATGTAATGCGAGGGATAAGGGTTTGTGATGGGTACTTGGTATGTCTTGACTTGACTTGACTTGGCACGAACCTCCCCGGCAACGGCGCCAGAAATCCTTCTTGCTACCTCTTGAGCACTGCGTTGGTTTTTCCCTTGAAGAAGAAAGGGTGATGCAGTAAAGTAGCGTAAGTATTTCCCTCAGTTTTGAGAACCAAGGTATCAATCCAGTAGGAGACCACGCTCAAGTCCCTCGCACCTACACAAACAAATAAGAACCTCGCAACCAACGCAATAAAGGGGTTGTCAATCCCTTCACGGTCACTTACGAGAGTGAGATCTGATAGATATGATAAGATAATATTTTGGGTATTTTTATGATAAAGAGAAATAAAGATGCAAAGTAAAATAAAAGGCAATAGAAATAGCTAAGTGTTGGAAGATTAATATGATGGAGAATAGACCCGGGGGCCATAGGTTTCACTAGTGGCTTCTCTCAAGAGCATAAGTATTACGGTGGGTGAACAAATTACTGTCGAGCAATTGATAGAATTGAGCATAGTCATGAGAATATCTAGGTATGATCATGTATATAGGCATCACGTCCATGACAAGTAGACCGACTCCTGCCTGCATCTACTACTATTACTCCACACATCGACCGCTATCCAGCATGCATCTAGAGTATTAAGTTCATAAGAACAGAGTAATGCTTTAAGCAAGATGACATGATGTAGAGGGATAAACTCATGCAATATGATATAAACCCCATCTTGTTATCCTCAATGGCAACAATACAATACGTGCCTTGCTGCCCCTACTGTCACTTGGAAAGGACACCGCAAGATTGAACCCAAAGCTAAGCACTTCTCCCATTGCGAGAAAGATCAATCTAGTAGGCCAAACCAAACTGATAATTCGAAGAGACTTGCAAAGATAACCAAGCATACATAAAAGAATTCAGAGAAGATTCAAATATTGTTCATAGATAAACTTGATCATAAACCCACAATTCATCGGTCCCGACAAACACACCGCAAAAGAAGATTACATCGAATAGATCTCCACAAGAATCGTGGAGAACTTTGTATTGAGATCCAAAGAGAGAGAAGAAGCCATCTAGCTAATAACTATGGACCCGAAGGTCTGAGGTAAACTACTCACACATCATCGGAGAGGCTATGGTGTTGATGTAGAAGCCCTCCGTGATCAATGCCCCCTCCGGCAGGACGCCGGAAAAGGCCCCAAGATGGGATCTCACGGGTACAGAAGGTTGCAGTGGTGGAATTAGGTTTTCGTGGATGCCTCTGATGGTTTGGGGGTACGTAGGTATATATAGGAGGAAGAAGTACGTCGGTGGAGCAACGTGGGCCCCACGAGGGTGGAGGGCGCGCCTTGGGGGTAGGCATGCCCCCGTGCCTCGTGGTCTCCTCGTTGATTGCTTTACGTGGACTCCAAGTCCTCTTGATCACGTTTGTTCCGAAAATCACGTTCCCGAAGGTTTCATTCCGTTTGGACTCCGTTTGATATTCTTTTTCTGTGAAACTCTGAAATAGGCAAAAAAACAGCAATTTGGGCTGGGCCTCCGGTTAATAGGTTAGTCCCAAAAATAATATAAAAGTGTATAACAAAGCCCATTAAACATCCAAAACAGAATATAATATAGCATGGAACAATAAAAAATTATAGATACATTGGAGACGTATCAGGCCTCAAGCAGGCCCCTCGGGCATGGTATGATACTTTGAAGGAATTCCTCATGAAGAAAGGCTTCAAACCAGGTTCACTTGACCCAACTCTTTTCACCAAAACCTATGATGATGAATTATTCGTGTGCCAAATATATGTTGATGATATTATCTTTGGCTGTACTGACCAACGTTACAATGACGAATTTGCCTATATGATGAGTGAGGAATATGAAATGTCTATGATGGGAGAATTGAAATTCTTCTTAGGTCTTCAAATTCGTCAACAGCGCAACGACATATTCATATCTCAAGAGAAATACCTCAAGGATGTGTTGAGGAAATTCGGCATGCAAGATTACAAAGGCGTCAAAATCCCTATGCCCACAAATGGCCATCTATGCAGTGATGAAAATGGCATTGACTTCGATCAAAAGATATACCGCTCCATGATTGGCTCTTTATTGTATCTATGTGCATCTGGGCCAGATATTATGCTTAGTGTTTGCATGTGTACCCGATTTCAAGCTACACCGAAGGAATCACACCATAAGGCTGTGAAGCATATTCTTCGATATCTAGCTCACACTCCAACACTTGGATTATGGTATCCCAAGGCTCGGCTTTTGATCTCATTGGATATTCTGACTCTGACTATGCTGGTGATCGTGTGGACCGCAAGTCAACATCAGGCACATGCCACTTCCTCGGATGATCCTTGGTGTGTTGGTCCTCGAAGAAACAGAACTGCGTATCACTCTCTACTGCTGAAGCTGAGTACATTGTTGCTGGTTCGTGCTGTGCTCAATTGCTATGGATGAAGCAAACCCTCAAGGACTACGGCATCAATGTGAGGAATGTGCCACTCTTGTGTGACAATGAGAGTGCCATCAAGATTAATCATAACCCAGTTCAGCACTCGAAGACAAAGCACATCCAGATTCGTCATCATTTTCTTCGAGATCATGTGTTGAAGGGCGACATCTCTATCGACCATGTGAAGACTGAAGCACATCCAGATTCGTCATCATTTTCTTCGAGATCATGTGTTGAAGGGAGACATCTCTATCGAGCATGTGAAGACTGAAGAACAGCTAGCCGATATCTTCACAAAGCCCTTGGATGAGAAGAGATTTAGCAAGTTGCGGTGTGAGCTAAATATCTTAGAATCTTCGAATGTCCTCTGAAAAGGGCACACATCCTAACACTTATGCAAAATTGATGACTTAGATGTGCAAGACATGAAGTAACGTTTTTCTTCAATCAATGAAGACTAACCCTCTAAGTGTGAAGAAATTAATGAAGAATCTGATTCTCAGAGCCCTACGACAATTGTACGCGGCGTCTGAAATTATCATTCTTATACGGTGGGTCACGCCACCAACAAAAGTTGAAATTCTTTAATTTGAGTTTTTCTTCAGTTTTTGAAATTCCTCAGTTGTTCAAATTCTTCAACTTTGCAATGTCTTAACTCTTTCGGACCTTGTTCTTCATTGACTATATATATATATATATATATATATATATATTTGAGTTTTCAGTCCTCTGCATCATTCACTTATTGCTAATTCTTCAAGTTGACTTTTCTGCTAAGTGAATGTGATCGGACCCGTTCCCCTCTATGCTAAACTCAACCCAGTTTGTTCACAAATTCTTCATGTGCGTTCTATTTGAAACCCATTCAAAATCTTCACCGTGTCCTTGTCAGCTGAAGAATTTGCGAACGAAACTTTAAAATTATCTTATCTGAATTTTCGGCTTTTGCCGCTCAAACCGTTCCACATCCCACGATAAGGTTATTATATTCACCCATGATCTCACACGATCTCCACCTCACTGTACGTGGGTGACACATGTCGCTAGGATGAGAAGGGTCAGGGGCACGTTCATCCATTTTCCTCGGACGAGCGGTTTTTCACCTCGGCTACAAATACGTACCCCTCACCCTCCTAAGACCGCATTTACCCCGCTCGACCTCACTCCCCTCGCTCGAGCTCTCTGACCTAGCGCCGCCGCTACTTCCATCGTCGCCGGTGAGGAAGAGCTTCACTGCCTCGACCTCGGCGCCGCCGTACTCGCGTCGGCCGCGGAAATCTTCACTCCGCCGCCGCCGTAGCTGTCTTCCGCCGCCAAGTTAGGGCGTGGAAGATCTGAATGAATGAACTTCTCAACTTCCACTCCCAGTTCTCCATGTTCTTCGTCAAGGGTAAATACAATTTATTTTTACTGCCCTTGTTGATTCTGATGATTTACACAAAATCTTCAAAAGGTGTTTGTTCTTCAACTTCCACACTCATTAAACACCTCACATGCATCTGTTCTTGATTTGTTTCTCTAAGCAACGTTTTTCCTCAAGATTCATCAATTGTGTGGATTTTCAATCTATACAACTCTGGAACCTAAGTCAAAGACCGCTTAGTGAAATTCCTCAAGACATTCTTGGTCAAATTCCTCAAACTTGTTCTTTTGAAAAACTTCTGAGAATGCATATGACCTCTCCAAATTCTTCGCACCTATACTCTGTTCATAGGTACACATGTCCGCTGCTGAATCTCTAGGTTCTCATCGACTTAACTCATTTGCAGCGTTCCTCGAAGACAAATTGCATACCTCGTCAGAGAATTCCATTGTTCAAAATCCTCAACTAAAGAAAATGGCTGATGGCAAGAAAACTCAGAAGGGAGGCAAGAGACCAGAAGTGAATACTGCTTTTGAGATACCTGATGATATCTATGCAGAATATTGTACTCCCGATGAAGCCAAACATGGCAAGGAGAACAAAAATCAGCGCAAGGTATGCATTCAGAGGATAGAGATGAGATGGGCACGGGAATGGAGGGAGTACAGATATGTAACTCCAAAGTACATGAAGAAATTCGCGTTACACCCTCCTTGCCCAAGACCTCCATTGGCACCTGGCCAAGAAGCTGATCCCACGAGCCTCAAGCGCGGTGCGGACTATCCAGATGAATGGGCCAAACGGCAAGCCAAGTTGGCCAAAATGGCCAAAGAAGCAGTGAGGAAATTCAATAAAGATTCTGCTGCTGCTGCTGTTGAGGCCTCTACTCGCAAGCCCAAGAAGGCTATGCCCAAGAAGCCTGCGCACAAGCCCAGTTCCTCAGCAATGCCCTCACGGCCAAGCTTATCAAAGCCCTCACGGCCAAGCTCATCAAAGCCCTCACGACATATTCCTCAAGCAGCTCCAGTTCCCACTATTACAAGACCTTCAGCTGCTACTGCAAAGTCCTCGGCACATGTGCACCTCGCCTCTTGCCAAAGGACAGCTGGTATCTCTATTGCTTCAGGAGCATCTGCAAGTTCTTTAGCTCCTCCTCAGTCCTCAACAGGCCCAACTTTGCTGAAGACAAAGGCCACTGATGGACGAGGCACAAGACCAAGTCCTCACAAGAAGCAGGTCGCCTTCCATGTACCGTCTAGTGAAGACGAAACTGGTGATGAGGAATTAGCAAAAAATCATCAGAGACAGATAGCAACTGGCCGCTAGAGCCAAAGGCAGTGAAGTGCCTCTTCTGTTGGATCCCAAGTTGATCCTCAATTTCATTGATCTCTGGCACAAGGACCCCAATACTCCTATGCCTGAGTTCAACCTCACACCTGGCCAAAGTCATATGTTGACAGCCTTCATTGGCGAAGAAAAATGGAAGTTTGAAAAGGCCAGGCAACTGAAAAAAGCTCAGTACAAGAAGGAGCGATTTCTGAAGAAGAATGTTGTCAAAATGACTCCTTATGAACTTGTGACCATGCAAACTGAGATTAAAGCACTCAGTGATGAATTTGACTCATACCGTGTAGATTGGCTAGGAGCCAAAGTCAGATTCGTCAGAATGGCGAAGGGATTCACCTCAAATGTTGCAGCCTCAACGCAACGAGAAATTCCTCAGGCTGAAGCTTCTGCACAGCCTACTGAAGAACATGTGCCAGCACCGCTGATGAAAATCAGGCTGCTGAAGAAACTAAGAGCACCAGGGCTGATGAAGAAATTCCAGCCGCTGAAGAAACTGCCAGGGCAACCTATAGTGTTGCACGTGAAGAACAAGCCATGCCAGTTGAAGCATCTGCTACTGCACCTAAAGAAATTGAACAAGCCAGGGCAACTGCATCAGTTGTACTTGAAGAAACTACACCAGTTTCCTCTGCTCCTCCTGTGCAAACAAGAAGTCCTACCCTTCCTTCTGCATCAGAAGTGAAGAAAACCAAGGCTGCGGAGCGAGCAGCTGCGAAGAAAAGGAAAGCATCTGCATCCTCACGGTCTTCAGCTCCGAAGAAAGTGAAGACTTTGACAAGCTCCTATGCAAATCCCATAGATGTTGTTCCAATATCAAGCATGCCATTAAAGGAGATTGTTCCCTTTGGTGAGGAATATGTGATTCCAAGTGAATCTGATGAAGAAGATCCTTCTGCTACTACGTCAAAGCAGATTGATGAAGAAATTGAAGTGGACAACATCACTTCAACTCCACTGGTATCCTCGCCCATGCCTCAATCCACTGCTGAAGAGGCCAGCGTTGAAGATATAGATGAGGAAGATGAAGATGTAGATATTGGGTCTACAACTCTGATTCTGAATGATGACTAATGGAAAAGTCATCACCCCGATTCACCACTCTACACCCCTCTACAACAGATTCCTCAGTCCCCAGTTCAAACTGAAGAAATTCATACGGGTTCTGAAGAACATCAAGCTTCTCTTCTCACTATTCCTGAAGAAGTTCCAGCCACTAGAGCTGATGATAATGTTGCTGAAGAAATGGAGACTCATGCTGCTGCTGATGACATTGCTCCTGAAATTCCTCAGCCTATGGCTCCAGTGGCTATACCTCAAGAGACTGTGAAGACATCAACTGCAAATCTTCAGCCCAAGCCACAGAATCCTCACTCCAAGAAGCATAAGTTCAAGGCTGAAGACTTCTTCAATGAGCATATTTTCTTCACTAATTACAATCTGTATGACTCTGCAAGACTTAGATGCAAGCGCTTCTGGATAGCGAGTCAAATGAACTTCTATTCCTCGCTGCTATTTGATAAAGACAAGTTCTTTGACCATGAGCAAATTCCTCTTGTGGACATGGAGTCTCTACCTTGCTTCACCCCAGTCCTCAGTGTTATTCATGACGCTGGGCTGCTCAATTTCTGCACCGACATCTGCGACTAAAATGAAGAACTCATTCTTCAGTTCTATGCCACGTTGCACATCATTGGCAACGTTGAAGATGTGAATTCATGGGTATTGGACTGGATGACAGAAAATACTCACTACAAGGCTCCGGCCTCTGAATTACTTCATGCCATCTAGTCAGTCCTCCTCCTAAAGGTGCAAGGCTCATCTATGCTGACCCTGAACTCTGAAATCATCTGATGCAAGTGCTGATTTAGCCTTTGAAGCCAGACCAAGCTCCAAGGACCAAATTCCTCGTTAAGGAATTGCTCTATGTGCCAAGGACAGTGTACAGGATATTGACCAAAACCCTCAGTCCAATCAAGGGCCACAACTCTGATGATGAAGAAGTTGTTGGCATCATGAAGAATCTACTTTTCAACATCATACATGGTATTCCTATCAACTACCACGATTTCTTCATGAGGACTTTGGCCAATGTAGCACTATCACCGTTTGAATTGAAGCCTTACACTCCCTGGATCATGGGATTCATCAGATCAAGGTCTTCAATCAACTACAAGGCTGATTTTCAAAATCATCTCAGCTATTTGCCCCCAATTGAAGTCCTCAAAAGGACTATTTCCTCAGCTGACGTGAAGGGCAAGGCCGCTATTATTGATGAAGGCACTCGTCCATTGGATGGACAGTTTCGAAAAGCTACTTCATATTCCACCAATGATGACTCTTCCACACATGATACTGCCGCAAATGCTTCAAAGCAAACTCCTCAAGCCACTACTCCACGGGTGATGACTGATAGTGAGCTTCTCCTCAGTCTACATCAGAAGGTCGATCGCAACCACAAATGGGTCAAACGATAGTTTGGTTCAATTCTTCAGAATATGACAATCACGCAAAACACTGTGAAGAAGAACATTTACCACCTCCATGAAGTTTTTGATCGCACCTGGGCTGTATTGTCTCACCTCTATGGTGATGAAGATCTTAAGCAAATGGGCTTCAAGCAGGACTTTGACTGGTCTCAGCCACCTTCGAAGAAATTCAAGAAAGTCAAAGTTCCTCACTTAGTGGCTAGCTCATATTCTTCATCGCGCGAGACTGATGAACATGAAGATTTGAACGACACTGCGGCAGGCCCTACATCAACGGACGACCCCAACAATGTTGGCGCTCCTCCATCGACATCTTGATGATATTCTTCAGGGGCGTTAGTCCTCATTTTTCATCCCTTTTGGTCATTCGATGACAAAGGGGGAGAACTTTGAGTTAGTCTTCAAGCAGGTCTATATATGGGCGTTTTTTTGTTAAGTTACAACTCTGGTTCTTCTGAAGTATTTGTTGGATCGAGTTGTAAACCTAAGTGTGATGGTGGTCTGATACTTTTGCTCTGTTTTTCTGCATGCTATTTGTTGGTGAACATAGTATTTCAAAATTTTCCTACGATCACGCAAGATCTGTCTAGGTGATGCATATCAATGAGAGGGGAGAGTGTGTCCACATACCCTCATAGACCGAAAGCGGAAGCATTTGACAATGCGGTTGATGTAGTCGAACTTCTTCTGGTTTTGACCGATCAAGCACCAAACGTACGACACCTCCAAGTTCTGCACCTGTTCAGCACGATGATGTCCCTCGAGCTCTTGATCCAGTAGAGCATCGAGGGAGAGTTCCGTAAGCACGACGGTGTGGCGACGGTGATGATGAAGTTACCAGCGTAGGGCTTTGCCTAAGCACTACGACGATATGACCGAGGTGGTAAACTGTGGAGGGGGGCACCGCACACGGCTAAGAGATGTCTGTTGTGCCTTTGGGGTGCCCCCCGCCTCCGTATATAAAGGGGGAGGAGGAGGTGGCCGGCCTAAGGGGGTGCGCCATAAGGGGGGAGTCCTACTTGGACTCCTAGTCCAAGTAGGATTCGCCCCCCTCCTTCCTTCCACCGGAGAGGGAAAAGGGGAAGGAAGAGAGAGGGAGAAGGAAAGAGGGGGGCGGCCCCCTCCCCTAGTCCAATTCGGTTAGGGCAAGGGGGGCGCCCCTTGACGGTGTCCTGGACTAGGGGGTACTCACCACGTCATCTCCCGACCAGCTGGATCGGGCCGAGGACCCCCATGGCGGTTCACTATTGGGCCAGTTCGGACAGCCCATGCCGCATACAAGGAGGATTCTACAAGACTTGGCACCCAAGACAAGTTCTCCTCTAAACCCTAGGCCTACGGTGCATATATAAACCGAGGCCAGGCTAGTCAATAGACAATCTCATATTCATTACTACAATCTCGTGGTAGATACATATACTCTGTACTACACCCATATGAATACAATCAAAAGCAGCATGTAGGGTATTATCTCATCAAGAGAGCCCGAAGCTGGGTAAAGCCCCATGTCCATGTTACCATCGCTCCCAGACGCCTAGCTTAGGACCCCTACTACGAGATACGCCGGATATTGAACCGACATTGGTGCTTTCATTGAGAGCCTGCTGGCGGTCGCCACAGGGCGATGGGAATTCGGATCATCTCTGGCGCGATCGTCTCTGGACGAGTTTAGGGCGTGGTCTCCAGAGCCCAGCTCGGAGGTCCTTTGGAAGATCCAACCGTTCATCTGCTGCGGAATTCCCATATCTACCACCCCTCCAAATTTCAGCTTGATCCGATGGTTCAAACTACGGGAACCTTCCGATGAGTGGACCAATTTTCGGATCTGTTTTCTGCGTGAATATGAATCCGGCCCGAGTTCATGTTTCTTCATGAACGGAATATTGGACAACCCTTTTGAAGGAATTTTTTTCTAGGGTATTGTGTGTTGTTTTTAAACACGTAGCCATAAAATTTTAAGCCTCCTCCGAGGTAATCTTCACCATCACGCTGGTGTCAAACCAGTCCGGCAATATTGCTCTACGGCTGCCGACCTGCGCTAGACACGTCGCCGCTTTGTTGAGCCGAGCTCAACTTCTTCGATCATCATCTCGGCAAGCCGAACAAGAGTTCGGCATCGCGAAGGATAAATCATCACCAACATCGCTGCCCCACGGATTACACGGAGCGGGCACACCGGCATCGCCGCATGGTCACTTCATCAAGCCGGCATTGACCGCGTCACAAGTCACGACCTGCGTCAGCATGGCCGCACTATTGTTTCTTCAAGCCGATGTCCATCACGCCGACCTGCTTCAACACCTCGGCTGACATGGCAGCTGCAACATCTCCTCACCGACCTGCTCCGTCACCTCGGCTGGACCGGGAACTTGGCTATTTCCTCATCAACATACTCCGGTGACTTCGGCGTCACCAGCCAACCAGCTTCGTCACGTTAGCTGGACCGAGGGCTTTGCCTCGGCAAGCCAACCTTTGCCAGCATCGCCATGCCGTCGCTTTATCGCCCATCAGGCAATGGGTGTGCGGATCGAGTCCCAATTGTGGGAGTCACCTTTCTTCGGATTGCTACAACAAATAAACCAGGTGCCATTGATCCTAGTAATTTTTGCTTGTTTGGGTTTATTTTTCCCAAGGAATTATTACTCTGGTTTGTTTCATCATCTGTACGCAGGTCTATCAAATGGTGGCCGCATTAACGACGGTCACATGGTGGTTCGGTAATGGACTTCGACTATGTCACGTGGTCTCTTCGACAAGCCGACGCCGTCGTCCCAATCGGCGTAAATCGGCTCGCGTGATCACCTTGTTGGTCGTGTTGCCATACCGATGTGTTCGGTTGCCTCGGGGACTTCGGCATCGTTGAGAGAGCTCTACCTCATCGAGTGTTCGGCACACAAGCCATATGTCTTTTATTACTCACTTTGCATAAATTATTAATTATGCAACATTTTTTTAATTTTTTATTATTCCTATTATCTCCGGCTTGCACTATTTGCTGTGCACAGATAAAGGATCCGGATTGGGCAGCGCTGTCACCTTTGCGTACCGATGTACCACGTCATCTCGGCTGGACCGAGGGCTTCGTCATCACCTCATTAACCCATGCCGGGGACTTCGGCGTCACACTGCGGGCCTGCATTGGCCGTGCTATGTCGCCACTTCGGAGTGCCGAGCTCTTCGCTTCGCCACCTCGGGACCGACTTGGGGCCTGGGACCTTGTCCCACCATATGCTCGGGCCGTGCATCGACACCGAGCACATTAAACCAGCTAAGTCACTTTTATGCTCAGAATTTTCAATTTTAAATTTTGTTCGGTTCGACCAAGCGTTATACTTTTTTTGGCAAAAAGTTGTTTGTGAAAACTTCCTTGTCAAAACTTTGTTTGTGACACACAAATTCAAATACCCCGTTTGCTTGGGGGCTTCCTTTATGAAGCTTTTCCTCTTGCATATGATTATACTGTATGGCTTCGTTCCTTGTTCGTGTATTACGCCACAATATGCACCATGTTGACTTAAGTGTTCCGCAAGCTGGGTTGCCTTGCTCCTGTGTTTACCCCTACGTTCCCAATTGTTCGGCTAGGGAGTAAAGGGAGCACCTCTGCGATTGTCACGATCGGGTCATCCGAGCTCGGACCTCAGACTGGGTGAAGCCGAAAGCTAACGCACTTATTATTTTCAATTATGGTCGGCACACAACGGGACTCATGAGTACAAAAAATCTATTGCACAAGTCTCATAGTAACAATGAGCAACCGAAGAAAGGTATCGGTGGAGGTACTATTTTCTTCAAAGATGCTTCTTACACTTCGTCAGTAATATAGCATAAGTTCCCTGAGCGCGCTTTGTCTGTTACAGCCTTATGGCCTGATTGCGTGGTTATCGGAAACACCATCAATATTCTCGACAGGTGGAACATAACACTTTTTAGTCCTTGACCGAAGAGGGAGAAGCCGACGGTTGGTTAGGACGCGTTTAAAGTTCGGGTGAACACATATATGATATAAGTACTTCCGTACATACAATCATTATACATAAAATTCTTTTGCCCAAAGTCACTCGGGGGCTCTTAAATTAGTATGAGCCGTTTTATAAAAAATGTTTTCTTCTTGGTCATTACAAAATCTTTTTCTATCACTCCTTTTTTTGACGCGAGTGTGTGGTCAATAGCCGGGGAGCCTAGTCTCTCTCTCAAAGCCGTTCGAGTTTAGTTCGCTAAACTGGCCTAACGAGCAGTACTCCGCCTTCGGGATAGGAGGCTACAACCGTGGGCTGACCCGCTTGAGATCTTGAGATCGGATGTGTCATATTAATGCACGACAGAAGCACCCCTTTTTGACCAATTTTTGGATTGGCATTGAACACTTGATCTAATTCAGACGTCAAGTTTTTACTAAATTGTTGGGTTTTCCAAGCCTATGGCACTTTTAAACTATTTGTGTGTTTCCCACATAAGTCTCGCAGTGCAACGCCGGACACCTTTAGAGATTCGGCGAAAACATTCTCGGATATTGCTATATATGCATCGGTTTCGAATTGTGTGTTCGGTCAATAGTTGGGTTGCCCGGCTCCTGTGCTTGCCTCCTATGTTCCGCTTTGTTCGGCTAGGTGTGCAAAGGGAGAACCACTGCGATTGTGCTTCCAGCTCACATGGTTAAGCACCTCAGTGGAGAAAGCTGAAAACTGACTGGCACAATAAGCGTAAACTGGTCAACGATCCGATGACTATGTTAAATGACGGGCCATTCATGACATTGGCCGAAGTGTTTACGGCTTGACCACGGCTATCGCCGAACACTAACCGGGGGCTCGTAGCTAGCTTCCCCAGTTTAAAGCTCCTATGACTAAGTGAAAGTTATAAAGCCCACATATCTGATTGCCTCGTTTCCGCTAACACAACCGCCTTCGGGCACCGAGACGTCGGCTAAGGGTTGTTTTGTTATTGCGAAAACACCCTGCATAGCATCTACAATGGGGTGGAAGCCGACGATGGGCCACTTTCAACTGATAAACAGTCGCAACGGAGTCAAAATAAACATATCATCGGCGTTTGTATTTAATATACAAAGGCTGCCTTCCGTAATCATCGTTATAAAGCCATACATATGCATCAATTTGACTTAAGATTTTGGCCAAGCTGGGTTGCCTGGCTCCTGTGCTTACCCCTACGTTCCCGATTGTTCGGCTAGGCGGTAAAGCGAGAACCTCTGTGATTGTTACTACCAGGTCATCCTAGTTAGTACCTCAGACTGGGTGAAGCCGAAAGCTAGCAATCTTGAAGGATCACATTGGTTGGCAACGACGGAAGTAAAAAATTTGGTTCATTAATACCATAGAGTTCGGGAACTTTCGCCGAACTAAATCCTCAATAGTTTCCTCCCACATTGATCGGAGGTGAGTTTTCATGATAAGCATGACGACCCAAAGAAAGGAACCGATAGTGGGACTATTTTCTTTGGAAAATGTTTCTTACGTTAAAACGTAATATAACATATCTCTCCGTGTACCTTTGTTTATAAAACCGTATGAACGGATTGCCTTGTTTGCCGTAAAACTTTGCCCTTATAACGGCTTTATAAAGTAGGACAAACACTCCCCAGCTACTGGCCGAGGAGGTTGAAGCCGATGGTCGGTCAACAAAGTTTTGTACAATGTAGATTTGAGCATTAATGATGAAAAGTACTTGGATACATAGAATCATTACACATAAAAATTGCGAGTAAAATCCATTTACTGCAATCCATCTTTTAAACCCCTTGGGGCCTACCTTGGCGAGCTCGGATTTCGACCAGCTCTAAACTCTTTTAAGAGATCTTTATTCTCTTTCCGAGAAGTTTGTGTTAAACACAACAAAATTTTCTGTCAAACGGATATCGATCCTTAATTCGGCCACCTGTGCCCACATTAAGGCTCGGGGGCTACTGGGCTTTGCGCTCATTATTTACAAATATTAAAGGGGCACATCGATCCCCTAATCTGGTGTTGCCACCCGACCAGTGTCTTGGGGGCTACCGTGTTGCCTATTCAATGCAGAAAATTCAAAATGCTCAGTGTTCGGCATAACCAAACTATGGACAAGCGCGTCTTCGGACGACAATAAGTACCATATGGGACTTATCTGGCATCAAGCTGATATATCACGGCGACTTCTCACGACCCTCTCTCAGGGGCCCGTCCGCCGATCACTATTACCTCTAATATATTACACTGCGTTTCTATTCCTATGTATGCTGCCGAGCTAGGAGTTGATCCTCAGGACGATTTCATGACCTGGGTCTCAGGGGCTACCAGGATCAGCAGTTTTATGTTTTCCTTCAGGTGCATCTCAGATTTAGGCCGATAGACACCTTGAGGGCTACTGGCAATACATCTCGTCAGCAAATAAATTTATACGCATCGGAAATAAAATCCGCAAACAATCAGCCATGACCAAGGTGCTGAGCCACCTCGGAAGCGGTTCGGCATATAGCTCGGATGCAAGTGGCTGGCTCCTTAGAGGGCATTTACGGCATTAAGCTCGGCTAACACTTTTCTGAACCAAGGTGATCTATGACACCTCGGACATAGTCCGGCGTTGGAGCTTGGACATAGTCCGGCGTTGGAGCTCGGATACAGTCCGACGCTGGAGCTCGGATGCAGTTTGGCGTTGGAGCTCGACTATAACAATACTCTTCGGATACAGTCCAGCGTTGGAGCTCGGAAGCGGTCCGGCGTTGGTGCTCGGCTGCAAAAGATACCTCGAATGCAGTCCGGCGTTGGAGCTCGGATGCAAGAGGACACTGCCGCCCGGGAACAACTTCAAACCTGTGGTGTGGCGTAAAAATAACATGGCATTGATAAAGGCCGGAAACTTAAAGGGACTCCTCGCATACCTGACATGTAAACTCTTCGGATGCATTTCGGCGATACTCAAGATCGAAGATGAGAAGATTTGTTGAACCAGTTTTCAAGACCGACGACCGAAGATGAAGAACAGTTCGGAAGAATCAAGGAGCGTCCCCAACTTGAAGACCGGTTCAGGGGGCTACTGATGGTGTCCTGGACTAGGGGGTACTCACCACGTCGTCACCCGACCAGCTGGATCGGGCCGAGGACCCCCATGGCGGTTCACTATTGGGCCAGTTTGGACAGCCCATGCCGCATACAAGGACGATTCTACAAGACTTGGTGCCCAAGACAAGGACTCCTCTAAACCCTAGGCCTACGGTGCATATATAAACCGAGGCCAGGATAGTCAATAGACAATCTCATATTCATTACTACAATCTCGTGGTAGATACATATACTCTGTACTACACCCATATGAATACAATCAAAAGCAGCATGTAGGGTATTATCTCATCAAGAGAGCCCGAAGCTGGGTAAAACCTCGTGTCCATGTTACCATCGCTCCCAGACGCCTAGCTTAGGACCCACACTACGAGATACGCCGGAGATTGAACTGATACCCCTCTCACGTGGCCTTTCTCCTCTCCTCCAATAAGGCCCAATAGGCCCAATACTTCTCCCGGGGGGTTCCGGTAATTACCTCCCGGTTCTCCGGAATCATGCCCGAACCACTCGAAACCATTCTGATGTCCAAATGCAACCTTACAATATATGAATCTTTACCTCTCGACCATTTTGAGACTCCTCGTCAAGTCCGTGATCTCATCCGGGACTCCGAACAAACTTCGGTCATCAAATCACATAACTCATAATACAAATCATCGTCGAACGTTAAGCGTGCGGACCCTACGGGTTCGAGAACTATGTAGACATGACCAAGACACATCTCCGATCAATAACCAATAGTGGAACCTGGATGCTCATATTGGCTCCTACATATTCTATGAAGATCTTTATTGGTCAAACCGCATAATAACATACGTCATTCCCTTTGTCATCGGTATGTTACTTGCCCGAGATTCGATCGTCGGTATCCTCATACCTAGTTCAATCTCATTATCGGCAAGTCTCTTTACTCGTTCCATAATGCATCATACCGCAACTAACTCCTTAGTCACATTGCTTGCAAGGCTTATAGTGATGAGCATTACCGAGAGGGCCGAGAGATACCTCACCGATATTCGGAGTGACAAATCCTAATCTCGATCTATGCCAACCCAACAAACACCTTCGAAGACACATGTAGAGCATCTTTATAATCACCCAGTTATGTTGTGACATTTGATAGCATACAAGGTGTTCCTCCGGTATTCGGGAGTTGCATAATCTCATAGTCAAAGGAATATGTATAAGTCATGAAGAAAGCAATAGCAATAAAACTGAATGATCAACATGCTAAGCTAACGGATGGGTCTTGTCCATCACATCATTCTCCTAATGATGTGATCCCATTCATCAAATGACATCACATGTCTATGGTCAGGAAACTTAACCATCTTTGATTAACGAGCTAGTCAAGTAAAGGCATACTAGGGACATTCTGTTTTGTCTATGTATTCACACATGTACTAAGTTTACGGTTAATACAATTCTAGCATGAATAATAAACATTTATCATGATATAATGAAATATAAATAACAACTTTATTATTGTCTTTAGGGCATATTTCCTTCAGTCTGCCACTTGCACTAGAGTCAATAATCTAGTTCACATCGTCATGTGATTTAACACCAATAGTTCACATGTTTATGTGATTAGTTCACATCTCCATGTGACAAATACCCAAAGGGTTTACTAGAGTCAATAATCTAGTTCAGATCGCTATGTGATTAACACCCAAAGAGTGATCATGTTTTTCTTGTGAGAGAAGTTTAGTCAACGGGTCTGCCACATTCAGAGCCATATGTATTTTGCAAATTTTCTATGTCTACAATGCTCTACACGGAGCTACTCTAGCTAATCGCTCCCACTTTCAATATGTATCCAGATTGAGACTTAGAGTCATCCGGATCAGTGTCAAAGCTTGCATCAACGTAACCCTTTACGATGAACTTTTTGTCACCTCCATAACCGAGAAAGATGTCCTTATTCTACTAAGGATAATTTTGACCGCTGTCCAGTGATCCACTCCTGGATTACTATTGTACCCTCTTGCCAAACTCATGTTGAGGTACACAATAGGTCTGGTACACAACATAACATACTTTATAGAACCTATGATCGAGGCATCGGGAATGACTTTTAATTCTCTTTCTATTTGCTGCCATGGTCGGGTTTTGAGTCTTTACTCAACTTCACACCTTACGACTCAGGCAAGACCTCCTTCTTTGACTGATCCATTTTGAACTCCTTCTTTGACTGATCCATTTTGAACTCCTTCAAAATCTTATCAAGGTATGTACTCATCGACAGTCTTATCAAGTGTCTTGATGTATCTTTATAGATCTTGATGCCCAATATGTAAGTAGCTTCACTGAGGTCTTTCATTGAAAAATTATTATTCAAGTATCCTTTTATGCTATCCAGAAATTCTGTATTATTTTCAATCAACAATATGTCATCCACATATAATATCAGAAATGCTATAGAGCTCTCACTCACTTTCTTGTAAGTACAGACTTCTCCAAAAGTCTGTATAAAACCATATGCTTTGATCACACTATGAAAGCGTATATTCCAACTCCGAGATGCTTGCACCAGTCCATAGATGGATCGCTGGAGCTTGCACATTTTGTTAGCACCTTTAGGATTGAAAAAACCTTCTAGTTGTATCATATACAACTCTTCTTTAATAAATCCATTAAGGAATGCAGTTTTGATATCCATTTGTCAGATTTCATAAAATGTGGCAATTGTTAACATGATTCGGACAGACTTTAAGCATCGATACGAGTGAGAAAATCTCATCGTAGTCAACATCTTGAACTTGTCGAAAACCTTTGGCAACAAGTCAAGCTTTGTAGACAGTAACATTACCGTTAGCGTCAGTCTTATTCTTGAAGATCCATTTATTCTCTATTGCTTGCCGATCATCGGGCAAGTCAACCAAAGTCCACACTTTGTTCTCATACATGGATCCGATCTCAGATTTTATGGCCTCAAGCCATTCGCGGTATCTGGGCTCATCATCGCTTCCTCATAATTCGTAGGTTCATCATGGTCTAGTAACATGACTTTCAGAACAGGATTACCGTACCACTCTGGTGTGGATCTTACTCTGGTTGCACTACAAAAAAATACACTTCCGTGATGATACGTGTTTGTCATAGTAGGTCACGTTTTCTGTCATGCATGTACATCCATGACAAATTTATGACAGAATCAAGATAGTCATACCTGTGCTGTCGTAGAAGTGTTCCATGACATTACCAAAATTTTCATCACAGAAGTGATCACTTCCATGACGATAAATTGCGCATCACAGAAGTGCTTTCGTCAAGGGTGACCGACACGTGGCATCCACCGTAACGGAACACCGTTAAGCTATCGGGTCCGGTTTTGGATCCGATAACCCGTTAACAGCCCCGACCAATGGGGATTTTCCATGTGTAAAATCATCATTGGCTGGAGGAAACATGTGTCGGCTCACCGTTGGGACAGATGTCATCCACTCATTGGACCCAAAGCGCCTATGATACGCCGACACGTGGCACGGCCCAACAGAGGCCCATTCCTATGAAAAGGCCGGCCTGTTTGACTTGGTCAAAAGGTGGCGGGCCAGCCCACGGTGTCAGGACCCCGATTCTAAGTCACACCGATCTAGCATGTAACACATCATATCACTTTACGGCCTCACGCACGGTATTCCCACGGGTGCCACCTTACTATCAACTGATACACGAGGCATAAGAATAAAAGGCATCGATGAACAAGGATGCACAAATACTCCTAACTATCAACTGATACACGAGGGCCGGAATACAACTAAAGAGGGACAACTCAAAGGAACATGTATCTTTCTGAGTTGTGGATGCATAGATTAGTATGTCGAACGAGTTCAACATATTTCTTCTGGATAACCCATGCAGAAAGGTAGAACTGGCAGAGTCAGAACATGGAATCGAGAACTCATCAAGAGCACTCTGGTTGTGATCTTTCGGTTCAACGAGGAACGTCTGCCATAAGTAGGTCATGGTATTTGGAAGAGGAAAATGCCACGGACCTCGAGGACTATCACAAAGGTTACTAATATCCTAAGGAACTAGCAAACACTATCAACAAAAAGTAAGTAGAGTGAATCTTGGGTCCAAGGACCCGGAGATAGAATACCTACTAACTAAATAACATCACGAGATGCTTTCGAGAATGATGGCCAGAATCATCACACTAGGAATATAAAGCATTGCAAAATTACTGGGTGGTTCTCTAGGATGCCTAGGGTCATAATACTAGCTCCAGCATATATGTCAAGGCAATGGAGTACCTCGACAGACGATGGGTGTGGTTAATCTGGCCCAAAGGAACATCGGGAATGGAAAGAAAGGATTTGCACATGCATCAGACTATTTAGAAATCTGGGGTGACTCGGACAGCATAACGACTGTAAATGCTCAAAAAGATTTGAGACATCTTGCAAATTGGTGGCATAACCACTTAACATCACAATATCAAGGTTCCAAGACCAACTGTCAACACACGGAAGTACTAGAAACTGAACTGAGACTCAAATCCATCAATCCTAAGAGTCTATGGATTAGTAACACGTGATCCTGATAGAAAGAAGAGAAGCCTAGTTCTTAATCCCCGTAGAAAAGAAGAGGTTGACTCAGATCAGAAGGACATAAGGTAAAGAAGTAAAAAGAGCCTTACGTTCCCTTCCACAATCAATTCCCTTATATAACTGAAGAATTTCTAGACACAACTTCGACCAGTTTGGTTTGGTAATCCTAGAGGCAGTCAGGCTCTGATACCAAAGCTGTCAGGACCCCGATTCTAAGTCACACCGATCTAGCATGTAACACATCATATCACTTTACGACCTCACGCACGGTATTCCCACGGGTGCCACCTTACCTGGCCCGGGACCGTTTGCGCCTTTTGGCTCACGTAAATGATGGTGTCGCTAGCATCCATATGACAGAGAGCCCAGGCCGACATGACTAGTCGTGAACCCAAAGTGGCACTAACTTACGGGGACATGCATACATGAACCAGCATCGAACGTGTCGGTCATCAGCGTGTGAATCCAGGCTGTAGCAACTGGGCTAACAGGACTCCGGGAACCCGGGCTGTAGCAGGCTAGCAGGACTCCGGAAGTCACCGCGCGACATTTCCCCGAAGGGACAGACATAGGAACGAAGTGGATCACATGTCGGCCAGTCTAAGTGTTCTGGAGCAGTAGTAACTGGGCTAGCAGGACTCCTGTAAACCAGGCTGTAGCAGACTACCATGGCTCAGT